>NC_081320.1:67662282-67789782 GCF_026419965.1 Kogia breviceps | reverse complement strand
AGAGAGGAGCGGAGAACAGTGGGTACTTGGAGTGGGGAGGGGGCACCCTGGGGGGAAAATGTCTCTAACTTCCTAGTTTTGCACAGAAACCCTGGTCTCTGGAATAACCTCCCTAGGTCCTAGTCCTACTTTCTCCAAAATCATACAAACTTAGTTCCTTACAATTACGATTCCTATTTTACTTCTGCTAATTGCTATGATTACCACTACTAATTACCATGACAGAAAAGGGAAGTCTGCTCCTTTGAGAGCTTTTATATATTGACACTCATTAGAGTGACCATTTCTGGTTAAGTTTTTAAATGCTTTAAAATGGCTGCAGTGAGGCTGGGAGTAGATATTGTTGCTATAGTTTTAAAATATAAATAAATAAAAATAATAATTCCATTAGTACAGAGTTAAAATATGCCATAGAAGAATTGGCAATAGCTTTTACTACTATAAGTATATAGTATATATACTATATATATATAGTATATATACTATATATATAGTATATATACTATAAAAACTTTCATAAAGATGATGTATTTCAAATCTAGGATAGATTATTCAATAAATGAGGTACCTATTTGAAAAGAAAGGTGAATCTCCATCTCACCTCTTATATAAAATACATTTTAAAAGATCTACAATTAGAAATAAAATAAAGGAATCCATTAAAATTCCAAAAGATAAACTGAGTGTGTATTTTTATAATCTTGGAGTAAGGAAGATCTTTTTAAATAGAAACCCTCAGGAAAAGATTGTCAGCTGGGGCTTTTCTTTAAGTCAAAATGTCCCCACAGGGGAGAAAAAGTCTCTTTATTCCACAGAAACAAGGATGAAACAATAAGATGAAATACACATACAACATTTACGTACAGTGACCAATAATGTTTTATGTATTAGAACCAATAGTTCTATTTTTTTAAAAATGGGCAAGGACTTGAACACAACTGTCCCCGAACTGTTGAGCACAGTAAGATGCTAGATGAAGACACTTTCGAGGTCACCAGCCCAATGCCCCATTTTACACAGGAGGGAACAGGCTCAGAGAGGTTCAGTGACGTGCCTCATGTCATCCAACCATTAGTACAGAATTAATTCCACTTTACCTTGACAACCATCTATAGAGATCTTTATACATCAAATGTAAACAAAAGAAGATCAAGTTGTGGCCCTCCCCATTCAGACCTGAATGTGTGGCCCCTGGGAAATCATCACCAAGAGCACTGGAGAAGCAAAGGGACATCCCAAGGCTCCATTTGCACTCTTGGCTGCAGAATTCCAGGGACCCAGCTCATCTAGTTTGGCTGCTCTTACAGCAGCCTTCAGAAGCTTGGGAAGTGAGGCACTGAGTTAAAAAGACATTCCAGGTCAGCCCCCATTTGTTTGGATGACAACCTCCAGCCCAGATCCGTTAAAGGTCACTGCCTGCAGGGCCAGGCCTTGCCAACAATGGATGCAAAGATCAGACCTGCCATCCAGGAGTGGACGATGATACAATCTGAATGGGAACCAAGAGGAGGGCAAAGAAAGCAAACTATGTACAAGCCTAGTGTCTTCCGTTCTCACCCAGGTCAAGGGTTCCCTAAGTCTAGCCTGCCCACAACTGAAGGCATGGGAAATAAGTATTATAAGGGAAATAGGTAGTATACAGATAGATTAAACTTTTCTAATGGCCTTGTATTTGTTATTGAAACAAATGTATGTATAAAAACACAACTGGAAAATCACAATCATGATTTCATTTTATGTTTTTTAAGGATGAGCCTGCACTAAATATTTGTGTAAAAAAGTGACTTCACTTAAGAACAATAGTAAGCAATTAATGGTGCAGGTATTATTTGAATATGGCAAAAATTCTGAATGAGGTATATAAATAACTTAAGTTTGAAAAACACTGATATACTCCATTTGTGTGTGTGTGTGTGTGTGTGTGTGTGTGTGTGTGTGTGTGTGTGTGTGTGTGTGTGTGTGTGTGGTATGCGGTCCTCTCACTGTTGTGACCTCTCCCGTTGCGAAGCACAGGCTCCGGACGCGCAGGCTCAGCGGCCATGGCTCACGGGCCCAGCCGCTCCGCGGCATGTGGGATCCTCCCAGATCAGGGCACAAACCCATGTCCCCTGCATCGGCAGGCAGACTCTCAACCACTGCGCCACTAGGGAAGCCCCGATATACTCCATTTTAAATAATTTTTTTACCAGCCTTGGAAAGAAATACATTTTACAAAGACTGCCAACCCATACATACATACATTTATGCAGCTGTAACAAAGATTTTGAGACATGGTATTTAACTCTATTTGTGCAATAGACTCTGGACCCTAGATTCATCTTAGACTCCCCATTTCCTTTCTCTTTCCCTTTCTCTTTATGTTTAATTGCCTTGAAGTCCTTCCTGTGAGTTCTGCTTCTAAAGGCTCTTCAACCCCTTTTTCCATCTTCAGTGCATTATTCCTGGTCAGTGTCCTCATCACCTTTCACCTGGACTATATCCTAACTTATCTCCTTCCCTCCAATCCAATTTTTCTCCTTCAATCCACCCTCCACACTGCTGCCAAAAAGGTTTTTCAAAAACTCTGATCTAACCCTGTTGTGTCAGCATGCAGGATTAAAAGTCCAAGCTACTCAGTAAGGCTAATTTAAAGGCACCTGGTTATTGGTTCCTGCTGACCTTCCAAATCACAATACTGGCAAAATCAGGACTAGAAACCCAGGTTCTTCTCGACCTATTATGCTGCCTCCTCCAAGAACCTCTCCTTGTTGTTTTCATTCCATAGGTGATACTTGCATGGGTAAGTTCTTGCCTTTCTGGCATAGGGAGTTTTAAGGAAAGCCTGTCATGAGACAGAATAACATAATGTCACAAGTAGACAAGACACACACAAGGGTACTGTGTCCCTTGTCCATTATGAACACTGAAAGTCATAAGTGTAAGGCATAGAAGGAGATAGGGATAGCAGTGAATAAAAAGGAAATTAAAGTGTCTATTAGGCAATACTGAGTTCATGCTGGAAACCACCAATACTGCATAAGGATTATCTTTGCAATTGCAATCACTTTGCAAGTCTCTCACAAGAAGCAGGTGTTTCCAGTGAGCAGACAATGACTCACTGGTTAAATTCTGGTGTGGATTAGTTTAGGAGAGTAGAGTTAATCCCCCTCCCCTCCTCCCCTAGGTGATGTTGGACTTGCCTTACCCAATGGAATATTAGCTGACAGGACACAAACAGAGGCTCAAACGTGTTTTGTCTATTCTGACTTGGCCTCTTGAACTGACCACCCTATGCCAGGAGAGGAGCATTCCTCAGATAGCCATTCGCCTTCCATCCTGGGTCTGGAAATGGAACTAAGGGGAGCAGACCTGTGTCAGACCATAAGCCTGGAGTCTAGCCTAGCTCAGCCAGCCCAGGTGAGCCCAGCTGCGATCAGACCAAGGCTGCCTTGCAGACCTATTCACAAGAAAAATAAATATGTTGTCCTCAGCTACTGAGATTTTGAGGTGGTTTTACAACGCAGCAAAATCCAACTAGTCCAAAAGTAAAACGGTTTTTGTTTTCATCAAATTAAAAATCAACTCTTTGTTTTCCTTGTGTGGATCATCTACAGGAGGAACGTAATAAGGATGCAGCTGACCTTCTCCTAGCCCCCAGCACATTTCTAGGGCATCTCCCAGCATGCCGGTTGCATAATGCAAAAGCTCCGCAGCCTCATTCTTACATTAGCCTGACGAGAAAGTAAATTAGGACTGTTACACTCCTCACTCCCTCCCCCACTCAAGTCACGGTGACGCTCAAAATAAAACAGAAAATCCAGTGACCCTTTTAGAATACCCACGCCACTGTCTCTCCTTTCAGAAACTGGGGATTGCTTTTATCAAGGGTCTCCGGCGTTGGCGATCCTATCCCCACGTAGTTCTAACCATATTTTTTTCTAGCAAGAGTTCATGATGCCTGAGTCCTTTTATAAAAGGAATGTTCCCAGGAGGAAGCCAGCAGGGTCAACGCCACAATGTCCTAGGGCCTGGATTACACAGACATCGTTTTCCTCTAGCTGAGGTCGCGGTGCAGCTTCTTTCCTGTCTTTTTAGGCCCCTCTGTGTTTTCCTTCCCCTGCCCGCGTCTCTACATCTCGCTCCCGTTTTCACCGGTTCCTTCCACCGGCTGAGGACCACTTCCCCGCAGCACGGAGCCTCCGGCGCCATTGAGGACGCTGTCCTCCAGGTGGCAGTAGAGAGCTGCTCCCTGTCCAGCCGCTTACGTCACCTTGTTTACCCGGCTCCGGGTCATTTTTAGATCTAAGATCACAGGATGTTAATTGGGCCAATGATTTCCCATTCATTTTGGCAAAAGGCCCTTCTTGTGGGCGTCGGGACAAGGATGATGTCCTTCTTGACAGTGAGAATTTGCTGCGGGGAGTATTTATTTGCAAAAACTTGGAATTTCTTCTTTAGGAGATGGGAAAGCAGCACGTTGGTCTGTGGTATGGGCTTGTTTTGGGTTCACTGTAGTTTTGGAGCCGAACCAGGGTGGCGTTAACTAGGGACAGAGGGGAGTCATCGCCAAAGCCAGCTGAGGGCCCTCAGAAAGAGTCTGCCTTTTTACTTCCCCTTCCTCCTTGTAAAATAACTACTCAGCAGGAAAGCATTTGGACTTTGGAACTTGGAGAAATAAGGAAAACGGCTGATTTGGTCAATTTGTGTCCTGATACATTGTGGGGAGACGCCTTGAAGCTCAGGGACTGGGAGGCTCCTATTTCAGTTGCCTTCACCCAGAAATTGGATCTGAATATCTCATTGTTATAAATCACAAGTTTCATGGGCTGGAGCTTTTCATCCTAACAACAAGCATCACTTATTACTCCTTATTTATTACTTCTACGCTACCCATCTACTGGTGAGGAAAGGTGAGGCACAGAGGAGCTGAATGGCCTAGCTCACTCTCTCCTGTCCAAGTTCTGTGTAGGTTTTGCAAAAGTAAAACCTTCAGAAGCCCTTGGGGGTCTTTGCTCTTTCCGTACCAGCTTTGGTGGGTAGGGGATGGAAGGAGCTGGGAGTTTGTCTGTGACTGTACAAGAGGTAAAATAAAGGAATAGAATTCCTTAATCCCTTACAAGAAGAGAGTAGATGCATCTTTTTTTTTTTTTTTTACTGATGATGTGCAAAGACTGAATTTTATTTTTCATCCATATTTTTTTAACATCTTTATTGGAGTATAACTGTTTTACAATAGTGTGTTAGTTTCTCCTTTACAACAAAGTGAATCAGTTATACATATACATATGTTCCCATATCTCTTCTCTCTTGCATCACCCTCCCTCCCACCCTCCCTATCCCACCCCTCTAGGTGGTCACAAAGCACAGAGGTGATCTCCCTGTGCTATGTGGCAGCTTCCCACTAGCTATCTAATTTACATTTGGTAGTGTGTATATGTCCCTGCCACTCTCTCACATCGTCACAGCTTACCCTTCCCCCTCCCCATATCCTCAAGTCCATGCTCTAGTAGGTCTGTGTTTTATTCCCATCCTATCACTAATCTCTTCATGACATTTTTTTTCCTTAGATTCCATATATATGTGTTAGCATACGGTATTTGTTTTTCTCCTTCTGACTTACTTCACTCTGTATGACAGACTCCAGGTCTATCCACCTCATTACAAATAACTCAGTTTCATTTCTTTTTATGGCTGAGTAATATTCCATTGTATATATGTGCCACATCTTCTTTATCCATTCATTGTCAATGGACACTTAGGTTGCTTCCATGTCCTGGCGACTGTAAATAGTGCTGCAATGAACATTGTGGTACATGACTCTTTCTGAATTATGGTTTTCTCAGGGTATATGCCCAGTAGTGGGATTGCTGGTTCACATGGTAGTTCTATTTCTAGTTTTTTAAGGAACCTCCATACTGTTCTCCATAGTGGCTGTATCAATTTACATTGCCACCAACAGTGCAAGAGGGTTCCCTTTTCTCCACACCCTCTCCAGCATTTATTGTTTCTAGAGTTTTTGATGATGGCCAGTCTGACCGGTGTGAGATGATATCTCATTGTAGTTTTGATTTGCATTTCTCTAATGATTAATGATGTTGAGCATTCTTTCATGTGTTTGTTAGCAATCTGTATATCTTCTTTGGAGAAATGTCTATTTAGTTCTTCTGCCCATTTTTGGATTGGGTTGTTTGTTTTTTTGTTATTGAGCTGCCTGAGTTGCTTATAAATTTTGGATATTAATCCTTTGTCAGTTGCTTCATTTGCAGATATTTTCTCCCATTCTGAGGGTTGTCTTTTGGTCTTGTTTATGGTATCCTTTGCTGTGCAAAAGCTTTTAAGTTTCATTAGGTCCCATTTGTTTATTTTTGTTTTTATTTCCATTTCTCTAGGAGATGGGTCAAAAAGGATCTTGCTGTGATCTATATCATAGAGTGTTCTGCCTATGTTTTCCTCTAAGAGTTTGATAGTGTCTGGCCTTACATTTAGGTCTTTAACCCATTTTGAGTTTATTTTTGTGTGTGGTGTTAGGGAGTGTTCTAATTTCATTCTTCTACATGTAGCTGTCCAGTTTTCTGAGCACCACTTATTGAAGAGGCTGTCTTTTCTCCACTGTATATCCTTCCCTCCTTTATCAAAGATAAGGTGACCATATGTGTGTGGGTTTATCTCTGGGCTTTCTATCCTGTTGCATTGATCTATATTTCTGTTTTTGTGCCAGTACCATACTGTCTTGATTACTGTAGCCTTGTAGTACAGTCTGAAGTCAGGGAGCCTGATTCCTCCAGCTCCATTTTTCGTTCTCAAGATTGCTTTGGCTATTCGGGGTCTTTTGTGTTTCCATACAAATTGTGAAATTTTTTGTTCTAGTTCTGTAAAAAATGCCAGTGGTAATTTGATAGGGATTGCATTGAATCTGTAGATTGCTTTGGGTAGTAGAGTCATTTTCACAATGTTGATTCTTCCAATCCAAGAACATGGTATATTTCTCCACCTATTTGTATCATCTTTAATTTCTTTCATCAGTGTCTTATAGTTTTCTGCATACAGGTCTTTTGTCTCCTTAGGTAGGTTTATCCCTAGATATTTTATTCTTTTTTTGCAATGGTAAATGGGAGTGTTTTCTTAATTTCACTCTCAGATTTTTCTTAATTAGTGTATAAGAATGCCAGAGATTTCTGTGCATTAATTTTGTATCCTGCTACTTTACCAAATTCATTGATTAGCTCTAGTAGTTTTCTGGTAGCATCCTTAGGATTCTCTATGTATAGTATCATGTCATCTGCAAACAGTGACAGCTTTACTTCTTCTTTTCCTATTTGGATTCCTTTTATTTCTTTTTTTTCTCTGATTGCTGTGGCTAGAACTTCCAAAACTACGTTGAATAAGAGTGGTGAGAGTGGGCAACCTTGTCTTGTTCCTGATCTTAGTGGAAATGGTTTGTTTTTCACCATTGAGAACAATGCCGGCTGTGGGTTTGTCATGTATGGCCTTTATTATGTTGAGGAAAGTTCCCTCTATGCCTACTTTCTGCAGGGTTTTTATCATAGTAGATGCATCTTATGCTAAGGGAAAGAAAGAAAATCTATAAAGTAATGTAAACAGTAAACGGGCCTCCAAGTTTCTTAAGTACCTGTTTTCCCCAGCCACCTCCTATCTCATCCTTCTACACACTCCTGCTGCTGCCACATGAAAACCAACTCCCAGAGAGGGCAAAGTCCCTCAAGCACTGTGCAATCCAACAGAGTAATCACGCTGGCCTGGAGAAATAAGACAGTTTTCATGCAGCCAGGAAGGGAAGGAAAATTCAATTCAGTTCCATTCAACGACCATTTCTTGAGCTCCTAACCTGTGTCAACTACTCAGACAGGCTATATCGGTTATAAAGACATGAAAAAACATGGTTCCTGCCACTGTGGAACTTCAAGTCTAGCAGAGTTTATAGTCATAGGGAATTTTTTGTTCCGTTCTGAAAGTGCATAATAAAAGAAGAATTGAAAGGGGCAGAACAATAGAAAGGGAGAATGCCAGGTAAATGGCTTGGAAAAACATTCCTCTGCTTTGGTGTCTACTTGAGAGTGGTGCTGGGGACAGGGCCTGGCAACAAAGGCAGAGATGCTCGGTGGAGAACAGGAGCCCCCCATTCCAGGCACCTCGAGGTTCTAAGGAGGCCGAGAGAGGCAGAAGCGGGAAGCTGCTTGCTCAGGGTCAAACAGGGCATCTAAGTTCAGGGATTCGGAGCCAGCCAACAAGAATCATGTAAACCTCCCGGTATACATGCAGGGCAAGCATTTGGATTCAGCTTCAGTTTCTCACACTTGTGAATAGGAAGAAATCTGTGACTAGGAAGACATAAGTGGCCCCAGGTCCACTTATCACCAGTAAAATCACCTTTTTAAATGCCTTTTGTTAAGAATTTGGTGATAATTCAGATCCACCCTAATCACAGGGAGGAGCAAATGAAGAGAAAGCAAACAAAAAAATTTTTAAATTTTTTACAGTTATATAAAAATGTTAAAAGATTTTTAAAAACTTTTTAATTGTTTATAAAACAAATACAGACAACAGCATAAAACAAATGTACAACTTAATACATTATAGGGCAAATGCCCTAGTAACCTTCTAACAATTCAGGAATGGAGACAGAATCATGTCAGGAAGAACTTTTTTTTTAAGATTTTGTATGCATCTTAATTAATTTATGTATTTATTTTAATGTTTATTTTACATTGGAGTATAGTAGATTTACAATGTTGTGTTAGTTTCAGGTATACAGCAAAGTGATTCAGTTATAAATATACATATATCCATGCTTTTTCAGATTCTTTTCCCATATAGGTAGCAAGAACTTTTTAAGCCACAGTAACTGCTGCAGCTTCCAAGGACAGAGTGGACGTGTCACTTGCAGGATGTTCTGAGACCTCCAAGGAAGAAAAGGGCCCTTCAATCATCAACCAAGCAATATTTATTGAGTGTACATAATCATGCTACATACCAAGTATATGATCGCTTCCCCACACATTTACCTGAAGGAGATGAGAGAAGAAAGAAACCAGCATTTAGTGAGTGCCTACTGTATACTAAGTGCTTTACCTATGTTATCTCTAAAAGATCAACTAAGCGTTAACCCTCACTGCAACTCTGTGAGGTTGGTGTTATCCCCCCTTTATGGTTGAGGATACTGATGCATGGAGAGGTGAAGTAACTTGCTCAGTCACATGGTAAGTAACAGGCAGCTGGCACTTGAACCCACGCAGCCTGGCTCCAGAGCCATTCTCTTTACCATCTCTCTAAATAGTATGCTAGAAAATTCTGTTTGCCCTTTTAGGTCACTCTCCACCATTCTCCACCCTGCTCTGTGCTGCAAACCGTATCAATGGGCTCCCTTACACTTAGGCTTCTAGTTGGGTTTGGCAGTGGGTATCTCAGGAGAGCAGAGGGAGGGGGAAGCACCCGTAGGAGGGCTGTATCCCTTGACGCACAGTCAGATCTCTTATCAGATGGCTCTAAGCACACAGGGCACTCTCTCCAGGTTCTGGTGACCGCACCTCTGCTCCCCACTTCAGGCCTAGGGGTGGTCAAGTAGCTGTTACTTATTGCACTACCTCTGTGGTTTCCCTACATCCTGCCCACACCTTTGTAAATAGCCCCTTTATTCAACTCTCCTCAAATTACCCAATTTGAGTTGCCATCTGTTTCCTGCCCAGGTCTGGCCTGATATAAATAGGAAGTCAGGAAAGCAGCAGCTCAGAGGCCCCGGTCCCTTTGTGGGCAGCATTCCTCATGGGTATAGGACAGTTGCAGGTGAATCAAGACCTCTCATTTGAAAGGCTTCAGAATGTGTGTGTGTGTGTGTGTGTGCGTGTGTGTGTGTCTGTGTGTGTCTGTGTGTGGCCTGGCACTGCAGAGGGAGGTTACCCCCAAAACTATGGGCTTCCTGAGTCAAGACAGACCACAAGCAGTTCTGTTGGTTTAAGGAATCCTAGGCCTTCTGGGAGAAGAACTAAAGGGAGGAAGCAGAATGTGTGGGGAAGATAAGGAGAGGGGCTCCCATTGCTGTACTGCCAGGGTTCAAGTCCCAACTCCTCCCCTTACCAGGTGTATGACCTCTGGCAGGTCATTTAACATTTCCATGCCTCAGTTTCCCCATCTATAAGGTGTGTTCGTAATGGTAAATTACTTGATAAATGTAATGTCTGGCCCACATTAAAGGTTATATTGTTGAGGGAGCTCAGGAATAAATTTTTTGACCTTTGAGAAATTCAGGGCAGATTCATCTTCCCCAGCCCTTGGGAATGATGCAGTGGGAAGTCAGGAAGCGAACTGTGTGAAGCAGATTGCCATAACTGGGATCCTGGGAGAAGTATGGAATCCCAAAGGAGACTCAGAGCATGGAACCCTTCCAATCAATACCTCTTGGCTCTGTCCTGGATTAGGCTGCTACTTAAGAGAACACAGAGCAGATGTCCATCAGAAGACCAGAGCAAATAAAGTTACTAGAAAGATCTCACACTAAGAGAATGGAAAACCTTCTTCTTCTGCCCTTCCCAAAAGCTTCCCTTCTGTAAATATCACTTCTCTCTCCTGCACTGTCAATTTCTCTGTCTCTAAAGGACTGTTCCCATAGGTATATAAAGATGCTGTAATATCTCCTATCTGAAACTCTCCTTTGATTTCATATCCGATTCCATTCACAGCAAAAGTTCAAAGAGTTGTCTGTAGATACTTCTTCCCCTCCTATTCTCTCTTCGGCACAACCCATTGGCATTTCACTCCCTACTGCTCCCCCAAACCTCTCTTCTCATGATCATCCAGCAAGCTCCACATTGCTTCAGCGGATGGTCACCTTTCGATCGTCCTTGGCTGTCAGCCGCGTTTGGCCCAGCGGGACGACGCTCCTCATGTTGACATATCTTCCTGCCTCGGCTTCCGTGGGTCTCTCCTGGATTTCCACCTTCCTCTCCAAGTTTGTCAGCGTGCAGTGGCAGCAAGCTTGCTACCCGAGAGCTCTCGGGGTGTATGGTATGCAGAGATTAGCTCATTTATCGGTTCTTCACAGTGCCGCAGGAAATGTGAAGAAACTGCCGTCTCCATTAGATGCATGAGGCTGATGGGAGTTGGAGAAAAGATGGGGAGCCAAGGGGAAACACTGGAGTCGGTGCAGGAATGACCTCTAGTCTGTCTGACCTCGCAGCCCTGGGAGCTCCCAGCGGTCAGATGCTGACATTCATCTCTGCATTTGTATGGTCCACTGGCCCTTATTATTCCTGTTTTACAAGGGAAGGAAGGAATGGAATTTATTCATCTTCTTGGACATGGACATCGAAGGAGAGGCAGTGCCCTGATAGGGTCCTGGGCAGAAGAAACCCCCACCCTTCCCCATCCATGTCCTGCAGTGTCTCCAGAAAATTAAATCCAGTCTACAACACTTTCCAAACCTTTACCAGAATCAGTCCTCTCTTGAGCAAACTGGATGGGACTTGGGACCAGAGCTTAGTCCCAAGAGATTAGCACCAATAAGGAAGATTTATCATCTACTTAAGAAATCCAGAGGTAGCTTCAGGGATGGCTGATCCATAGCTCAACAATGTCAGAGAGGCCACACATTCTTCCATTTCTCTGTTCTGCAGCCCCAGCCTGTCTGCCTTGTCCGCAAACAGCCTTCCTCATGATTTTAAGATGGTGGGCACAGTTCTAGGTGTCACATGGAAACACAACAGCATCCAATAGCAGAAGAGGACTGTCTCTTCATATGCCTTTTTAAGCAAGGAAATCTTTCTGAGAATTCCCTCAGCAGACTTATCATCATTATCTCATTGACCAGAATGATCTCATGTGCTTATGTTGGACCAAGAATAAGACAGTCATCACAGTTGGTTGTTTCAGTCAGATTTTATTCCTGAAGCAGAAAGGATGGTTATTGTCTAGACAACCAGCCAGTCCTTTGCTCCATTGTTTGTTTAGCAACATCGTAAAAAAGTCATCTTCCTATCATGTGCGGAGGCTTTGGAGGCACTGACATGACGGTTTAATGTCAACCACTGCAAATTTAGAACCTCAATGCTAGAGTTCTTGACTCACAGAGAAGAGGGGTTCAGGGAATGTCCTCTGAAGCAAGGCAGAGGTGCCTGGGCCAGGTTCATTCATGGCCAAGAAGCAGCAGTCTTGGAAGCAGGGCTTGCCAAGGAAGTGAGGGAGCTCCCCAAGCTTCAAGCTGGCACTCAGCTCCCAATTGCGATTCCAGAATTATTAGCTTTAATTCTGTGAGAAAGGAGCACGTCAAAGCCAGAAACCTATGAATTAAAATGTTGACTAATCGAGCTAATTATAGTTCAGTCATCTGAATTTTCACACAGTGAGCCCGAGTTCTCATGAAAGCCTTCTCTTGGGCAGGAGGCTTTGATAATGAAGCAGCTATTTATGTCCCAGATCCAGTCCTCCTCCTTCTGGCCAGGGAATCCTCACTGGAGTGCCTTTTGCCCACTGAAAACCCTGATGGGTTCTGCCCCAGGTTTCATGAAAGCTGAAGCAAACTCAGTTGAAGCAGAGATTATGAAGATGTTGGGAGAAAGATTCCCCTCCCTGGAGAAAGATCTAAGCAGTGTGTCAGGATGTCATGATGGGATTCTTTTCATTTTCAGTTTTAGTCCAGATTTTAAAATACTTAGGTAATTTACATAACCTAATTATACTTTAGGGAGAACCTCTTCTCACTTCACATGTCTCAGTTATCAGATGCAGAGTGGTATAATAAATTTTAATCACTGTTTAGATGTTCTTTGCTGCAGTTAATAATATAGACTAAGCCTAAATCTTTGATGAGCTACGGGAGACACTTTTTGGTTGTCACAACTGGGGAGGAGGGTTGCTGCTGGCATCTAGTGTGTGAGGCCAGGGATGCTGCTAAACATCCTGCAATGCACACTTTAGACCCCTACAACAAAGAACTATCTGACCCAAAATGTTAATAGTACTGAGTTTGACACCCTGTGTTAAAGGGTGAAGGTTCACTCAACACTGGTTATCCATTCAAGATGGCAGCATTTTTACTTCAGTGGTGTTCCCTGCCACCAAGATATATTTGGGCAGATTCCTTTACATTTAGCATTTCCGAAATAGTGCTAGGAATAAAGAAACAGATTAAATCCATGACGATCATAGTCTCAAGTCTTGCAGAAGATGATTAATTCCTCCTAGTCAATATGCTTGCTCTTCAGGTAGCTGGCACTTGATGAATAACAATGATGTTTATGGATGCTCAGACCCCCTAGTTAGGAGTTCTTCCTGTGTGGATAAAGAAGTAGGTATACAGAACATGATCCACGCAGTATGTTCCTGTCCCCAAACGACCTCTTTTTAAAGGAAGTTTTAATTCATTCTATCATAGGACTTCCCTGGTGGCACAGTTGTTAAGAATCCACCTGCCAATGCAGGGGACACAGGTTCGATCCGTGGTCCAGGAAGATCCCACATGCCGCAGAGCAACGAAGCTTGTGTGCCACAACTACTGAGTCTGCACTCTAGAGCCTGCATGTCACAACTACTGAATCCGTGTGTCACAACTACTGAGCCTGTGTGCTGCAACTACTGAAGCCCACGTGCCTGGAGCCTGTGCTCTGCAACAAGAGAAGCCACCACAATGAGAAGCCCGCGCACCACAACGAAGATTAGCTCCCACTCACCACAACTAGAGGAAGCCCATGTGCAGCACCGAAGACCCAATGCAGCCAAAAAAAGAAAAAAAATTCTATCATAAATATTGTAATAGATAAGCAATAACAAGGTTTAAAATCATGTAAATTCTAGGTACAAATTAAGTCCTCTTATTATTAAGCTTAACTGTTATCAAACTGTGAAGAGCGCCATAGGCCTTACTCTTACTAACTCTTTCCTATTTTATTAACTGCATTTGGAGCTTGAAGTAATTTGCTTTTTCAACATACTTTTTTTTTTTTTTTTTTTTTTTTTTTTTTTTGGCGTTATGCGGGCCTTTCACTGTTGTGGCCTCTCCCGTTGCGGAGCACAGGCTCCGGACGCGCAGGCCTAGCGGCCATGGCTCACAGGCTTAGTTGCTCCACGGCATGTGGGATCTTCCCGGACCAGGGCACGAACCCGTGTTTCCTGCATCGGCAGGCGGATTCTCAACCACTGCGCCACCAGGGAAGCCCTCAACATACTTTTGACTGTAAAGATGTTCTGTTCTGTCTTGTCCTTTTGGAGAAAGACCACTTAAAAATGTTTTAAAGAGCACATCCACATAATTTAAAAAATCAAATAGCCTTAAAAGACTAATGAAATTCAGCAGTTTCTTTCCTCATTCCTTCTCACCCCTCCCAGTCTTATCTCTTCTGGCATTCACACATTGCTATATTTAAAATAATATGCATGTGCTATTCTCTTTTGGTTCAACAATTTTATTTTATTTATTTGGCTGTGCAGGGTCTTAGTTGCGGCACGCAGGATCTTTGTTGTCACGTGTGGGATCTCTGGTTGCGGCCTGTGGGATCTAGCTCCCTGACCAGAGATCGAACCCAGGCCCCATGCACTGGGAGCACTGAGTCTTAGCCACTGGACCACCAGGGAAGTCCCTGGTTCAACAATTTTAAATGTATTAACTTCCTGTTTTGGTAAATGAGGATTTAGCACTCTTTTCAGCTATCCCCTCTGTTTTACCTCCCTAGTTCTCCCTACATATTATATATTATAATTTTTGGTTAAATTAGTATTTGGCTTTTACATCATTATACACATGCAAGGAAAGCAGAGCATTGTAGTATACTATTATTTTTCATTATTACTTTTTGTTTTTCCTGATGTTAAAATGGGCTTTTTTTTTTTTTTAACGATTACTTTAAATTTCCTCTTTTACAGTGCCTTTGGTCAAAAGTATTGCACTTATGACCTAATTTCTCTTTGCAGGGGCCAAATTTAGCTGACATTCTGAGTTTTCAGCCCTGGAATGCCCTTGACCTCATGACTTACTAGAAGGAGACTCCAACCTACAGGCATAGCCTGTTTCCCACCATCAGCTTTATTTTTCCAAAACAGGTCATTCTTCCATCAGAGGTTTTTATCTCCATTTAAGAACCTAGCTCCAGGCTTCCCTGGTGGCGCAGTGGTTGAGAATCCGCCTGCTGATGCAGGGGACACGGGTTTGTGCCCCGGTCCGGGAAGATCCCACATGCCGCGGAGCGGCTGGGCCCGAGAGCCATGGCCGCTGAGCCTGCGCGTCTGGAGCCTGTGCTCCTCAAAGGGAGAGGCCACAACAGTGAGAGGCCCGCGTACCACAAAAAAAAAAAAAAAAAAAGAACCTAGCTCCAACTCATTTTTTATGGATTCTTGCTAGGAGCCACGTAAAAGTAAATATTTGAACCCTCATCACTATGGTTTCCTGAGTCACATATCACATATTATTAAACAGCCAACACTGACTGGTTTCTTCAGAAGGTCCCAGGGGCATTACTGGTTCCAACACAGGTGAACACAAATTCAGCAGCTTTTTTTTTTTTTTTTTCCCTGCACGCCTACCTCAGTAGCTTTTAAAACTACTGGTGGGCAGCATTTACAGATGGTGGCCTCTAGGACCTGTTTTCTCCTTTTTGGCTTTATGCTGTTGCTAGCTGCCCTTTGGATCCAGGACCTTTAAGATGCCTAACTGAATAATCCTGGACTGTGAACAATCCAGGTGTTTATTTAGAATGGCTTGGAACAAGTAGCAACCATCTTTTGGCTTCTGCTTTCACTGAACATGGTCTATCATATCGCCAGGATCCATTGCCCTGTTCCTAGTCCTCTCTATAAGGGTCTATGCTGTTGCCAGTACATGGAACCCTGGTATACCTGTCCCCAAGCGTGAGTGGGTTTGCCGTAGAAGGTGAGAACACCAATGTTGAGGAGAGCAAACCTCACTAAAACATATGCATGGTTCAAT
This sequence comes from Kogia breviceps, assembly GCF_026419965.1. Classification (NCBI taxonomy): domain Eukaryota; kingdom Metazoa; phylum Chordata; class Mammalia; order Artiodactyla; family Physeteridae; genus Kogia; species Kogia breviceps. Next base: position 67,773,875 of record NC_081320.1, on the reverse strand, counting down.
TCATCCAGAAAAGAGCTCATTCAGCAGAGGGTCTTCATCAGAAGAGCTCCTTTCCTGAAGTATGCTGGCCTCTCAAAATGCTGATAGCAGCTTCCTGACTTAGCTAATTCAGCCCTGGTCTGCCTGCTCTTGGAGGATGCTTGATCACGTCAGCTTCCTGGTGATAACTGGCCTGAGTCTATCATGCCTGTGTCTATTCCTATACCCTGTCTTATAGACTTTCTTTACATCCCAAACTGAGCAGTTGTGGAGGGAAGTCAAACAGTACATGCTATAAAACCTTGAAGTATCTGGATGTCTCCCCAAAGTCAGTGACCACTACTTCTAACAGAAAGATGCTCTCACAGATGCTGAAACACTGGCACAGTATCTTTTCCTCAAACGCAGCCTTGGCTTTCTACTTCTGTATTTATTTTTAATCAGAACTACATTTAAAAATATACGACCTACTATACTAGTAATAATAGGCGGAAGAAGAGAAGGTGTGTGTATGGATTCATCTTCCTAGGTATGTGTGGGTCCAGTTAATATTTTAAATGGTCTCGAGTTCTCCAAGCACACATTGACTGTCTGATGGGGGAGGTAGTGAAGAGAGGGACAGGTGGCAGTGAGAAGGCTGACCTAAGGTTAAAAATTAATGTATTCAATTTTCAAATTAGATCATTGTTGGCAGATGGCTATGAATTTTAATATAATTTCTTATTTAACTTTTTTGGAGGAGATTTAGACCCTACTATTCACCAACTAGGCAATTTATGAACTCATGTTTCAGCTTTAATTCTACCTTATCACAAGGAGAATTATAGGGCTGGAAAAACTCCACCAATCATCCTCTATTGGAAAGAACCACACCCAAAGCCAGCCAGGGCAACAGGGATCCCTAACACGTTTTTCTGAGACTTCTAATTTAAGGTATTCCACAGCAAGTTTCCTTTGGGAGCAAAGAGTGGTGTGCCACTTTTCCATTCTGTTTACCTCTGCTGTGTTTCCTCATGCTCCATGCAGCTGGATAGACTGAGGAACCCCACCCCCACCCCAGGCTTCTTCCATCAGCCTCAGCCTCAGTCTTAGTATCTTCAGGAGCCTGCATTCCTGTTCCATGGGCTGTGAAGTTAGGCATGCTGGATCAGGCCACAGCCCTGGGCCAAAAGGGAAGGAGAGTAAACCCCAATTAGGGTATAGGATTTGGGCTGGAAGGAACTAACCTGATTCCAGAGGCTGGCCCCACAAGAGTGCTTGGTCTATTCAAGAAACAGTGCCCAAAGGGAAAAGAAAGCTTGGACAAATAGTGGTACTGTAGTGTCCTATTTGGATGGTATGTAGCATGGAGAGATTCCAGGCAGCAGCAATCATGCAGGAATTAGATCCAGCAGAGATGTAGTTCTGGAAGAGCTGAATGTTCACAGAGGGTATCAGCAAATGGATGTGGCCACCAAGAGGAGTATGTTTTCCTTCAGGGAAAGAAATTGGCCAGAAGGCAGGGTATCGGGGCCTTGAATAAGCAGTCTAGGGATCAAAATACGGCTCAAGTTCTAGATGGAAGGTGGGGTCTCTTCTAGTGGTCATTGCTGATGCAGCCCTCCTCACCCCACCCGCTCTCTCTGGACACCTAATTGTATCTTTGGAGTCAGTGACCACCTTGATGACTTCCTATTTTAGATCTCCAGTCTAGACACCTTAACTGGACTCCAGACCTTCATATTCAGCTGCCCATTGGACCCCTCCACTTAAATGTTCAAGAAAACCTCACCAGCTTTCCCCAAACTACTCCTCTTGCTATGTTCTTTTGTGGGGGAAGGAGGGAATACTTTGTTGACACAAAAGCTTTAGTTTTGTACAGCCCTGAAAGCTTCTATCTCAAGGAAGGGGCTCGTTCTTGACTCTTGCTTCTTCTCATCCACCATATTTAGTCTTTCATCCGTCCAGTTGCATCTGCCTTCTAAATAGCTCCTGATTTTCTTCGCTCCTTGCCATTTCACTGTTAACGACTTAGTTCCGGTCACATCACCTCTCACGAGAATCTGCACTATAATCTCTTAACTGTTCTCCCTGCCTCTAGTCATGCATGTCCTTTGCCAATCCTTCCCCCTAACTACAGCTTTGATTTTTATCTCTCTTTTGCTTAAAATCCTTCATTGGTACCCATTGTCCTCAGAATAAAGTGCAAAATTTACTAGCATGACTTAGAGGCTCATGACCTGCCCTGCCTGCCTGTCCATCTTCATCTCATCCCCTTTCCTCCACATCATCCTCCCACCATATTGAATTTCTTGCAGGTCCCTGAGGAAGCCTTGATTTCTCTGGCGTCCTCAGCTGTGTAAGAGGGGTCCTCACTCTCTTCATCGGAGTAAATCTGACTCATCTTTTAGGGTTCAGTTCAAGGTATTATCTTCTTGAGGACTCCTTCTCTGGGTAGGTGCGCCCCCCACAGCCCAAATCTCCTCCTTCCCTCATGCTTGTCGCCACTGTGTGTCTTCCAGACTAGACTGTGGACACTTCCAGGCAGAAACCAGGTCTCTATCAGTGAGGGGCAGCACAGCCATGTGCAGACCACAGGCTTTGGAGTCAGCCAGACTTGTATCTGAAAGCCAAACCTGGAGTAAGACACCCTGGGCAAGACTTTTATCATCTCAGGATCTCTGTCTCATTAGCTGCAAAAACAATACTTCCTCATAAGCTGTCATAAGGATTGAATGTGGTAACAATACAAAGCAGCTGGCACTGAGTCTGACACATCATGGATGCTCAGTAAATGTTGGATGAAGAAAGTACAGGAAGAGAAGCTCCAAACAGAGCTTGTGGTGAGCTGTGAGAGAGCCTTTGTGGGTCACCCTGGCCTCGGCCATCCTGGCAGAGATGAGGCAGAGCTGAGTGGAGTTAAGGCCAGACTCTGTCTCTAGAGGAAGGTGCTAACTGAGCAGGAGGAAGGTGATATCTGGGACTGGTGGAGAGCAAGACAAGGAAGGCCAGAAGTGAATGTGGGAGGTCTCGGTGAGATTGCCTGCAGCATTTGGCTATGACAGGGCCATCACTCCAGGCCCAGCTCCAAGGGGCAGACTTGACAAGTGCCTGAAGCTGGCATTGGACAGTAGGAAGCACATCCTGTCTGACTCGGGAGCTTTAAAAACACACTTGCCTGGTCCCCACCTCCAGAGATTTGGTTTCAAGTGCTCTAAAGTAGACCCAGGGCTGAGCATTTTTAAAAACTCTTCAGAGAATTCTAAGGCAGGGAAGGCTGAGAATCACACTCTAGAATAGAGGAGGTGCCATACCTCATAGGCCATATAAGGACTAAGTTTGCTCCTATACCCCCAGACTGTTGCACTGAGCATCACTGAGGGGATGGGAGGTGGTAGGTGGCTGCTACTCACTTGCCTGCCTGGTGAGGACTGGCTCAATACCAGAGCGGGCCCATCCACAGACCAAGTGGCAGGGAGCAGGGAGAGACAAGGGTAGAAAAAAAGTGAGGCTGATGGACATAGTCTTTCTGATCTCACAATCCCAGCCTGCCTATCCAGCCCCTCCCCAGAGGAGACCGGTTGCTCTTTGGGAGAGGGAGGTCCTTTGGAAAGTGATGGGGTAGAGGAACACCTTCTCTTCCTTCATATCCACTCTGATGGCACAGGAGAAACCAGCAGGGAGCTGCTGTTCACTTCTCCGGCAGGGGGGGCGGGGGGGGGGCGGAACTCAATGATGGAAGCTTAGAACTCATGGTCATTCTAAGAATGTAAGGAATTTTTTTTTGATAAGAAACATGTCCCCAGCCAGCTGAAGAACCCTCTTAGTTTGAAGAGGTCGTAAACAAGGATGAGAAAAAAGGAAGGGAGGAACTCATGAAAAATTAGATCTGCTGACATTTGTTTGAAAACTGGCTAGTTCTCCACTCTGTGGATTTCCACAATCTGTATGTGTAAAAGGTAATCAAGATGATGACACCTATTACAGTTCACAAGGAATAGACCCACAAAGAAGTGGTATCATGAAGTGACTTCTAGTAAAAGCTGCCCTTTGTTTTATCACCCTGGTCCTCACTAGACCCTGCAAATATTTGATCATGCAAACCCGGTCAAAAGTTATTGATCATTTAGAAAGAATATATATATTCATATATATATAAAGAATATATGTGCATGTATAACTGAATCATTTTGCTGTACATCTGAAACTAACACAACATTGTAAATCAACTATATTTCAATAAAAATTTTTTTTCAAGTTATTGATCGTGAGTCGATGCAATGTAAGCACTCTCTTTCTCAGCTTCTTCCTGGAAGGGAATGAAAAAACAGATGGCCATGGATCAGTTAGAAGTAAAAGTGGCATCTCCTCTCCTTGACTTTGAGTGCAGAGGCATAGCCCAGGGAAGCAGAGCAGATGGAATAAAAAATAACAAAGGGCAAGAGGTTTACCTGTTCCTGACCTTGATGCGCTCCCATCTCCCTAGTCCCACTCCCCCCCCATCACCCTTCACCTATATTCACCTGTATATACACCTATACCTCTTATCACCTTATTGTAATTTCAGGGTTGTACAAAACTAAAGCTTGTGTGTCAACAGAGTATTCCCTCCTTCCCCCACAAAAAAGCATGAAATTTTGTAAAGCGTTCATTATGTTCCTGGAACTTACCTCATTGTAGAAAGACCTGAAATTAAAGGGGCTTCCGTTCCCTATGGGCAGAGACTTGACATAGACTATTTTAGTTCAAGCATCTCTTTCTTTTTGGAAATTAACAGCTCAAGTCTCTATTGATTTAACATGCTGTCCCTGTGATGCAGTGGGGATTTCACACAACTAATGAGGACAGGCTGTTCCGTGATTACTTAACCCTTCCGGTCCTTTGTTTTTCATATTTTCTTTAAAATGAAAACAACTCAAATACATGAATCTCATAGAGCAAACAAGACAGAAATATCTGCACTTCCTCTTGTATTTTAAATATATATATTAAAATATATTGTCAAAATAAGAGAATTTCAGTCTGTGTCTCTGCAATGTCCTTCTGATTTTTTTGTAAAAGAGCAGGCTCCATGATACATTAGGACAAGAAGCAAGTGACTGGGCAGGGAAGGGAGGGAGGAATGAACATAAGCCTTCATTTTCTTTCTTGGGTCTCTGTCTCACTGCCTTAGAGTAAGTCTGGGACTGTGCTTGCTTGTGATGATATCAGCTTGCTGTGGGTAGAAATTATGATGGTGGACTAAATTAGGAACCATGACCTCAGTGTAGGAAGAAGGAGGAGGAGAAAGGAAGGGAGGCCAGAGCTGCTGTTTAAAGTACAGTTAATGGAATAATTGCCAGGATCCATCAGGTACTTTACACAAAATTGAATTGTCAGGGAAGATTCTCCACCCCCCCAACTCTTTTATTGAGGAAGAGACAAAGTCCTTCATACTTCATGATTTTAAGGGCAAGGAAAGTCTTCCAAATTATGGGGGTGGGGGAGAGATAAAAAAGAAGCCTTATTACCCAGGCCACTTAGCAAATGTTCAATGAGCACCTGCTATGTGCAGAAGCCTGAGTGGGGTGAGGACCCCACCCCCGTCATGGAATGTGGAGTTGCCTGGGTGGAGAGCTCACTGTGACATCCTGGCTTGGGCCCTGCTTAGACAATGTCTCAGTCTCACACACTATTATAAGTTGGTAAAATTTGTCTCTGGAATCCTCCTCTCCACCCCTGCCTTGTCTGGGGTCACTGCTGTGCGGTTGACAGGTATTGCTCTTGTGGCCCCCAACCAGGACTCTTCCCTTTTGTTTGTCTTAGTTCTTTCCTGAGTGGGGTACTTGAAACAGCCCTCCCTGGGTGAATTTTGGAGAGTCATTTCACTTCTTGGAGTCTCAACTTTTTCTGTAAATAAGAATAGTAATAACACTAACATTGTGAGGATTAAATTAAATAATGAATGTGAATTAACCACAGCTAATCTTTATAGAGTTTGTAGCCTATGACAGGTACTGTGCTGCTAAATGTTCTGTGTACCACATCCCATTGCATCCTTCCAACAGCCAGTCATAAAGGCGTTCTCACCCCCCTTTTACAGGTGAGGAAACTGAGGCTTAGAGAGATTAAGTAGCCTGCCCAAGTCACACTGCTAGTTCCTTTAGGTGTTAGGATTTGAATTCAGTTCTGTCTTACTCCAAAGTGCATGCTGGTAACCGCAGTGCCCCACCGCCTCTATAAATATCCCTGTAAAATGCTTTGTCAACAGAAGATAATTTTATTAGATACAGCTAATACACAGAACCGTTTATTATTTGACAGATTTGAAGGTACCAACGACCACATCATTTGCATACAAAAAGTGCAGAACAATTCATTTACGTAGAATTTCGGGCCTTTACAGGTGAAAAGGAACTTTGAGATGATCTAGGCTGTGTTGTTCAAACTCTTTTTCTCAGAGGCCCCATACTGAGCTATGCTTTTATCTGTTTTAAAATTTATTATGATTTCTAAGTAGCATTTTGTCTAAGACTTACTCTTTTCTAATTCACTCACTGTCCTTTTACAGTGGCCTTTTGGCGGGGCATTAAGAGATAAAGAGACTCAAGATTTCCTGACTTCTGTGCAGGTCTCTCTTTACTCCTCAGGGCTAACTCTTGAGACGATGTGTCCAATATAGTAAAGAATTGAGAATATGAAAAATTATAATCAAGAGAGGCTTTTTCAAGGGAGTTTCTTAAGAACGCACATAAATCTGGCTGATCTAAGCAAAGGCAGTGAAGGACTCAACAAGTAGAAAGTAATTAGGCATAGTAACAGAAATGAGAAAAAAAGATTTCAAGGGGGGCTTGGAAATGATGTCAGTGATGACTATTATGTTGTGGTCTCCTGTGGGAATGAGAAGATAAATACCATCCAGTGAGGCCCTTAAATTCATTCATTCATTCAACCATCATTTATGAAACATCTACTGTTTGTCAGGCACGGTACTAGGCAGGGGGACCACAAAAATGAATGTCCCTGCACTCAAGGGGCTGACTAACTGGAGTGGGAGGTGAGGAGCCATAGGCATTAGTGTGGTGAGAGCAATGATAGAGATTTACAAAGAGTGCTGGGGATACTTTGAGAAGAGACATCTCATCCTGGCATTAGTGGGGAGAGGATGGTGGTCAGGAATCCCTTCCCAGAAGATGTAACACCTGAGAAGAATTTAAATTAGAGGAAATTGACATGGGAGGACATTGTTCTGGCCTTAAATAGAAGACAATTTAGGTTTTTTTCTACCTTTTTCTGATGAGGCAGAGATGGGCCATCCAGCAAGCCTCCTTGACCATAAGCCACAAACTGATCAAAACCCTAACCACATTGCCTCAGGGATATTGCTAACTAGAAGTTCTGCTTTCAATTACTATAAATAGTTTCTTTTTACAAAGATGAAAACAGCTATTCTTCAGAATCAGAGCTGGGTGGCATTTTCCTCAGTGATCACTTGGGTCTCATCTCCTTTGGATGATTTCTAAATAAGCGTATGCTGTGGGAGCCACACTGCATATCTATTGGGTACTTGAGAAAATACAAAAATGAAGTGTACTAGTTAGGGAAGGCTAAACTGTTGAAACAAATGGACCCTAAAATACAGTGGCTGAAATCCAGCAGAAGTTTATCACTAATAAATTGGAGAGTATTCCAAGTCAGCAGCAACTCTCTTCCACATGGAGAATTGTAGCCCCAAGCTCCTCCATCTGAGATTCTGCTTCCCTGGGGCCTTGATGTCTACGTTCAGTCAGAGGATGGGGAAATCACGAGTAAACACTTTCTGAAAGAGCTACACCCATGACAGCACATGTCATTTTTTCTTGTATTTTATTGGCAAAAATTAGTCACATGGCCACATGCGGTTGCAGGATCTGCTGGGAAATGTGTTTCCAGACTGAGCAGCTGATTTCAAGCACGTTGATAAGGAAGAAGATTTTGATGGGCAGCTACTGCTTTCATCGCATAAACTGAGAGAAAGAAAATGGATAATCACAGAAAATCTAAGCTAGACATTTATTAATAAAAAAGGCTCTCACAGGGACTTCCCTGGTGGTCCAGAGGTTAAGACTTTGCGCTCCCAATGCAAGGGGCCCGGGTTCAATCCCTGGCCAGGGCACAAAGATCCCGCATGCTGCAATTAGAAGATCCTGCACGCGGCAGCGAAGATCCCGCATGCCGCAACTAAGACCCGGCGCAGCCAAATAAATAAATATATATTTTTTTTAATAAAAGGGTGGGGAGCCACTGCAGAGTCCTGAATGAAGATGAGGCTCCCTGCCCTGGGAAGACCTTTAAAAAAAAAAAAAAATGTCTTTCACAAATCAACAGGTGGTACACCTTAAAGTTACTCAAGGTTATATGTCAATTATACCTCAACAGAGCTGGGAAAGAAGAAAAGCATGCTTCTTAGCTCCAGAGCATTTTATAGTCACTCGCTTGGTAATATCAAAGGATTTATCAACCCTTTCAAGTGGGTCCCCAACAAGGGTCCTCCTGCCCAGTGTCATTGGAGCCAATCGAACAAGACCAAGTTTGGTTCAAAGCAAAGTCCTATCCTTTAATCAAAGAATGGAGAGGTGCAGCTTTGCGCGCTAGGGCACACGCTCTCAGGACAGGCCGTGGGTGTGGGCGGGGCTGCTTCATAGGGAGCTTGGCAGTGGGAGAACGGAAGGGAGTGGAGTTTCCGCAGGGAGTGGGCGGAGGGGTTGGTGGAGCTGGGCTTGGTGCCGGGTGCAGCGTCTCTGCACACGGCCTGCCACCGCCATCTTGAATTGGGTGTAGTTTGCAGCTTCTGCACACGGTCCCGAAGCTGAAGCGTTGGGTGCAGCCACGTCGCACCAGGATCTCTGGTCTGAGGTGCCGGCGGCAGGGCCTCTGCACACAGCACCCTGTGAGCAAGTGAAACCAGACTAAGCACAAAGGAAAGGAAAGAAAAAAAGGTTAGACTTTATTACCCAGATTCTATTTTTATTTCCTGAGTATTGTTAATGGGCTTTGCCAGTGACACCTGCCTGCTTTCTTACAAGCGTCAGAAAAAAGCTTCTTCGTAAATGGAAAACACAGGGCCGCAGCCACAACCAGGTGATTGCTTGTTGGTTAAAACGCTGATTAGTTTAAAAATATTTAAGGAATCTAACAACTAGGTAGACAATGTCAACAGCAGTAAATCATGAGCAACTGTCAGATTTTTCCAGTCAGAGCAATTTAGTAATACTACAAATATTTTTCAATGCCTTTCCTGCACTGAATACTTTGGAGTAATGTAAAAAAAGATGTCATTTGAAAAATTTTTTTTAAATGTGTGTGTATATGTATGTATAAATGAAGATTGAAATAGAAGTGATATAGCCCAATGATACTACTGATTGCCAGATGGATTGCACAGAAGAAAAATGTAGGTATGGTCAGAAGCATGGAGAAAGCGGGATTTGGGCAAAGTCTCAAAGTGTATGTGAAATGTTCATAGGCGTAATGGATAGGAAGGCATTATGTATGTGAAAGTTCCAGAAATAAAAGAGAACAGCGAGAAGATTGTGGATAAAGAAATGGGTGACGTTGAGTCATTATGGTGGTGATTCTCTATGAATGGGGTGAGGGTGGGCAAAATAGGAAGCAGTCTTCTCCCTATGGAGCAGAAATGAGGCAGAAAGTTGTGTGTGTTGCTTTAACAGCTCCCTAAGTAATGCTCTTATACGTCTTCACTGAAACATTTTGAAATATGATTTAAATATGTTATATTCGGTTCTTGAAAATATTTTGCTTTGGTTTAAACCTGGAGTAGACTTCAAGTTTTGAAGCACCTGAAAAATCTTTCAAACAAAAATTAAGAGTCCACTTAGTATAACCGTAACTGGTACACTGTGCTTAATAAGTGGCCAGTTGATTATTGAATTGATAGACACCTTAAGGTAGGTTTACAGAATAACATGGGCTAGGCAGAATTCTAAAGGTATCCCTCAAGATTCCTGTCCCTGATTATTCAATCAAAACTAATATAAGTAGTGGTGTGAAGCAGCTATAATTACGGTCCCAAATTAGTTGCCCTTAAGATACAGAGAGCCCTTTAAAAGCAGAGCTTTTGTTCTGGTTGGTAGCAGAGGAAGCAGAGATTGGAAGTGTAAGGACTCAATGTACCATGGCTGACTTTGAAGATGGAGGAGGCCATGTGAGTAGGAAGGTGGGTAGTCTCTAAGAGCAGACAGTGGCCCCTGGATGAAAACCAGCTACCAGACACTAGATTCTACCAACAAGCCAAATGAAGTTGGAAGCAGATGGTTTTCAAAAGCCAACAGAAAAGAGCCCCACCTGGCCAACACTTTGATTTTGACCTTGTGATACTCTAAGCTGAGAGCCCAGTTGAGCCTGCCCAGTCTTTTGTCCTGCAGAACTAAGAGCTAGTAAATATTGTTTTGAGCTGTTAAATTTGCAGCTATTTGTTACATAACAGTAGAAAACTAGTATAGACAGATACCTGAATTCAGTTAAGCAGAGGTTGTACACTTCAAGACTCAGCTCCAATCCTCTGTGAAAACTTTCCTGATCACCCCAGAGTGATCCTTTTCTCCTCTTTAGTCCTAACGGACTTTGTTTTTATCATTTCGGAGTTAGGTATCACAGTATTGCCTGGTACTTTGTGTACATGACCTTTTTATGTCCCTAGATGTTAAGCTCCTTGATGGCAAGGAATCCAGTCTTTATGGTTCTGCTTCTAAGAGTATGGGAGCATAGGAGGAGAGGTAGTAGGCAAGTCTGATTTTCAAGAATTTTCTACCACAAAAGCAAATGAAATGTTCTTGAGAAAGAGCAAGTAGCTATCGTTTTCTCTCAATAAGAAAGAACCCGAGACAACATTCAGCTGCTAGGATCAAGGTTACGGATCTCCTGTAACTGCCAGCCTGACCAGGTCCTATCGCTACATAATGGGCAAACCAGAATGACTAGTCTGACTCATAAAGGTATAATTGAGACCCTTCTAGTGATGAGTCTGTTTTATTCTTAGTGCCAGTTATTACTCCATAAACATCACTTCATCCAGTCCCTGTCGGCTGCTGAGGCTGTGACCATGGCAGGGTGGTTAGCCCTGACTTGAAAATTATCGATACAACGTTCTTTTCTTAGGTAATCACGTGAAGACAGTCTTATCAGCTTCCAGGAGCAATATCCTTTATTTTTTTTTCTATAAATTTATTTATTTTATTTTTAATTTTTGGCTGTGTTGGGTCTTCATTGCTGTGCGCGGGCTTTCTCTAGTTGCGGTGAGCAGGGGCTACTCTTCGTTGTGGTGTGCGGGCTTCTCATTGCCGTGTCTTCTCTTGCTGCGGAGCATGGGCTCTGGACATGCGGGCTTCAGTAGTTGTGGCGCATGGGCTCAGTAGTTGTGGCTCACGGGCTCTAGAGCACAGGTTCAGTAGTTGTGGTGCACGGGCTTAACTGCTCCGTGGCATGTGGGATCATCCCAGACCAGGGCTCGAACCTGTGTCCCCTGCACTGGTAGGCGGATTCTTAACCACTGCACCACCAGGGAAGCCCAGCAATATCCTTTATTTCTGAGAAACTCTCTCATGCATATGTATGTCTAATATGAGTGGATTTTATCCTTTTATCAGTACCTTTATGTGTGACCCACTAATGTAAATAACAAATTTTAAAAGCACCCAGCACATTTTATACACCTGTAGACTGATTCTGTAACGAGTTAGCAACGTTCTTACATAGTTCAGGAAGAAAACGTCTGCTCCAGGACAGAGAATTAATTTCTCCTTCATTCCCCCATAGGTAGGAAAGGAAGAATGTTCCTCTTTTGAGGTGCCCTATAGTGCCAGAAGGAGTGATCAGACAATGCCTGAAATAGAAGAGTTTTGCTTGGGACCAGTGTTTAACCTGAGGTTATAATGCCGGGTTTTAGGAAACTCTCATGACATTCAATGGTGATTTTATTTGTTAAGTTTCAGAAACTAAATCAAACACAGGTTTAAATTTTTTTTCAGATAAAAAAGATTTTTAAATTTACTAGCAATATTTTTACTGGACTTTCTCAGCCTCATGCTGTAATTGTCTTTTTATTTTTAGACTGATCTGTCTACCCATTTTCCAGTTTTGCAGTAATTCAGAAAGTATCCTAAACTCCGCCTACTCAGTCACCCCTCCCCACCACCACATTCAAGTTCAAATCCAGGATGTTCTACCTCAAAAATATCTTTCAAAAACATTCTCATTTCTCCATCTATATCCTCACTGCCTTGGTTAAGGTCCCCAGTCTCCCCGACGGTCTTTCCTGACAACTAGACCTGGAAGTATTTTTCTAAAACAACAGTCTAGTCACATCATTCACTGTTTTGCTTAAAATGTTCTGTCCCACCGCCAGAGTATACTTCAAACTCCTGAGCCAGACCGGTTGTATCTTTGCCTACTTTACTAGCTTTACCTCCTGCCTTCACCCACATCCTTCTTCAGTGTTTCTCAAAATGCTGTCCTTGTACCATCCCCAAGAAAATCACCACTTATTGGGAATTCCCCGGTGGTCCAGTGGTTAGGACTCCACGCTTTCACTGCTGAGGGCGAGGGTTCCATCCCTGCTAGGGGAACTAAGATTCTGCAAGCTGCATGGTGAGACCAAAAAAAAAAAAATCCTGGGTCCTGTCTGAGGTTTATAGAATCAGAAACCGTGAGGTACGAGGCCAGAAATATGCATTGTTTAAACTCTGGGTTGATTCTCAGGCAACATGAAAAATTCGGTAACTGCCAGGAGCATTTGCCAACTACTTGTTCAATGTCCCCCATTCTCTCCCCTACATGCCTTTACCTTGTGCTGTGTGACACATACACACAGGTTTTTTTGCCTGGCTGAGTTTGGACTCTGCTTCTAAATTAGTTCTAAATCTTCCTTAAGAGTCACCTATGGCAAACCTTCCTTGACTACCCTAGGCTGGCTGAAGAGCTAACCTCTGCTTTGCCCTTAAGGCGTACAAGTGCAATTTGTTATTGTTGCTGCTGGTTACTTGTCTATTTCACTGCCAGGTGAGCTGTTTACAAATAAGCGCTGTTTCTTTCACCTGTGTCCCCAGAGCCAGAGTCCTGGGAATGTAGTTAGTGGTCCCTAATAAGTATTTGTGAATGTGTGAATAAATAAATGCACAATTTTAATATCTTATTAAGAAAACATAATTACCATAAAAAAGATAAAAATTTTAAAAACCTGGGAGTATGATTAATCCAGACGATCATGTCTGGGAAAATTGATTAAAAAAAGATAAAGAAAACAATCTGATATAGAGGAAAAAATTAAAAGAGCTTTTCAAACTCAAGGAATTTTGCTTTTCTCTGGTAGATAGTCATTGGTTGTGACTGATAGCACCAATGATTCCAATAGCTATCACTGATAGATTGCCCTGTTATAGATAAAAATTCCTGCTTCTCTGAACTGTTTATTTCTTCCTGATGATGTTCTGAGTTTGGATGCACTGTGCTGTAGAAAGCATAGATGAATCTGGGAGTTGGACAGTCCTGCCAAATACTAGCTGTATAACTTCAGGCAAATTGTTTTTCTCCGAGTCTCCTTCCTTATTATGTAAGTCAGAGAAGACTTTTTACATATGCCCAGAGGGAATGATACATGTACTCATAGAGGGAAAATGGGATGTAATGAAATAAAGTGTGTAAGACATACTAGGTAGTGAAAAAGATTATTCTTCTCTTCAGAGTAAGAAAAAAACCTAGATTGTTTCTGAGTTTCTATTGTATGTCAAGTATTTTATTAGATATTGGGGAGGAGAGTGCATATACCTTATAATTCAAGAGACAGTGTTTTGAAAGAGCTTACAATATACTGAGGATTATAAATAAACTAAAAAATCCACTTAATTTTTATAGAAAGAAAAAAGAACTCAGCTACAAGGAGACTGCTAGTAGTTCTCTAGAATCCAGTCTCTCCTTATTCTACAGTGGTAGAACCCCTAATTTTAAGACAAGTATGTTGCCCCTGGAAAAAAGACTGCATTTCCCAGCCTCCCTCACTGTTAGATGTGACCATGTATCTGGGTTCTGGCTAATGGTATATGCATAAATATAGTGTGAGAAAATTCCAGGAAGCATTCTTAAAAAGAGGTAGCCTGCTACTTCCTCCACCTTCCATTTTCTCCTTTCTGCTTATGGACTGGGACTTTGATAATTGGGGATAGACAAGTCATCTTGGGTCATAGTGTAGAAGCTGCATATTGAGGATGGAGAAGAAGCAAAATTCAAGGAGCTTGGCTCCTGATGGTCCCATGATGTCATCATGCCAGCCCTAAATTGCCTATGTTTATTTGAGGCACAAGTAAACTTTAATGCACTGGTGTTTGGGGCTTTCCTTCATTTACAGCTGAAGTTTATCCTAACTAACACAGACTAATACTAACTTAAAAACTTCAATCTGCTTTTAAGTTTTTAATGGAGAAAGGCTTATGTTATAACAAGTGGAAACAATGCAGAAGGCAAAATTGTGTACGTGTACACATAGAAGATATATAGGAAGGAAATATACCAACTTATTAACTAGTTGGTTTAGGATGGTAGAATAATGGGTAGGTTCTTTCCTGTTTCATATTTTTCTGTACTTCCCCAATTTTTTTATCTGAACAATTTTTATTTTTAATTTAATTTTTATTTTATATTGGAGTATAAACTGATTTACAATATTGGGTTAGTTTCAGGTGTACAGCAAAGTAATTCAGTTATACATATACATATATCCATTCATTTTCAGATTCTTTTCCCATATAGGTTATTACAGAATATTGAGTAGAGTACCCTGTGCTATACAGTAGGTCCTGTACTTTCCCAATTTTTAATTAAAAAATCATATTTTCAATGGATATACATTTGAGCTCAGTTGGCAGCAACCACTATACATATCTAGTGTTTTTTAATCCTCTAATTTCTAAAATTTTACTTTATTCTTATATCTGTAGGAGAGAATAGTGTTGTGATTGAGTCAGTTCTGGGTTCAGTATTGTTTTTCAGCTGTTTGAACCTGGCAAATTACCTCTCTAAGCCTCAGTTTCTTCATCTGTTAATTGGGCATTATAATTTTACCTATTTCATAAGATTATGGCCTGAAATAAATAAGGTAGTGGATATAAAATCATGTAGCACCATGCATATAGTAAGCAGTCAATAAACCCTATATAATATTGTTATTATATCTATTTATATATGTTGATTGAGTCTACTTGCTGGCATTTTCATTAGCCACCTAATCTCAGTATGTTATAGCTTACTTAGCTATGTAGGACCTTATTACTAGAAATTTATGTTGTCCTCAACTTTTCATTGGTAGATAAGGTAGACTCAGATGATCCAAGAGGGGAGGCTCTCCCAGGCAGGATGATCATGGATAAAAATGAAGATGACAATCTGCGATTTGATGAAAAAAAAAAAACTACAGCATTTAAAATTATTACTGTTTCAGAGAATCTAGAACATAATTATTGCTAACAATTTATCAAGTGGCTGACAACAAATGATATAGTGTGTCAATAAATGGATATTAATTTGTTTTGAATTGAAATTAGTTTTGGTGGAAGCAAGAAAACCTGTTTTGTTTTGTCTTTGCGGTATGCGGGCCTCTCACTGTTGTGGCCTCTTCCGTTGTGGAGCACAGGCTCTGGACGCACAGGCTTAGCGGCCATGGCTCACGGGCCTAGCCGCTCCACAGCATGTGGGATCTTCCCAGACCGGGGCACCAACCCGTGTTCCCTGCATCGGTAGGCGGACTCCCAACCACTGCGCCACCAGGGAAGCCCAAGAAAACCTGTTTTCAAAGAAGACAATGAGCTAAAGAAGTGTGTGTGTGTGTGTGTGTGTGTGTGTGTGTGTGTGTGTGTGTGTGTGTGTTGGAAGGGGTGGGATGATTATTGAGGGAGGGTCTTGAGGGATAGTCTGAAGAGTTGGATTTGATACCAGAAGTGTTCTTGAATATGAATTCAAGTAGTGAGTTTTTCAGTTTTCCTTAATATTCCCCTAAGGATGGTCAAGAGATTATTTTCATTGGAAATTATATTTTAACAGAAGTGTTAAGTAATACATGCTCAGTGATGAAAGCAAAACCATGAAAGAAATCTCAAGAGGGTTAAAGTAACACAAGGAAACAAATCAGCATGTATTTTTTTAAACAATGGAAAGAATTCACATTTACTTGTAATTAAATACTAATAAAACCCTGTATTCCACGGGGGATAAATAGATCTGTTACTACTCTGATTAAGAGATAATCTGGGGAATTCCCTGGTGGTCTATTGGTTAGGACTCGGTGCTTTCACTGCCATGGCCCAGGTTCAATCCCCCCATTGGGGAACTAAGATCCCGCAAGATGCATGGCCCGGCCAAAAAAAAAAAAAAAAAGAGACAATCTGGATCCTTGGGGAACTATATTTGTTTTAACCAGATCCCAAAATAAATTAGTTTTGTGGCAGAGAAATAGTGTTCACCCTATATTCTATATGCTTCCCTGTATTTCCCAGCTTCCTTCTGTTGTCAGGTTATGGCCATGTGGCTAGTCCCTCCCAGGAGCCTGTGAGCACAAATAATGTGTATAGGTTCCTCCTGTTCTGCAACGGGGAGTAGTGGGGATTGAACCACTTACCGAGATGGCAGTGTCACAAGAGATGGAGCCTGGTTTCCTGAGTCACCAAATGGAGGAGAGCTTCACCAACCTTCTCTGAACTTTGAGTGAGTGAGAAATAAACTTTTTTTTTTTTTTGGCTGCGTTGGGTCTTAGTTGGGGCATGTGGGATCTTTTGTTGCAGCTTGTGGGCTTCTCTCTAGTTGTGGCGTGCAGGTTTTCTTTCTCTAGTTGTGGCGCGCGGGCTTAGTTGCCCCACAGCATGTGGGACCTTAGTTCCCCAATCAGGGATGGAACCTGCGTCCCCTGCATTGGAAGGCAGATTCTTTATCACTGGACCACCAAGGGAGTCCCCAGAAATAAACTTTTTATTGTGTTAAGTCACTATATCAGTTTGCTAGGGCTGCTATAACAAAAAACCACAGACTGGGTGGTTTATACTATAGAAATTTATTTTTTCATAGTTCTGGAGCATAGAAGTCTAAGCTAAGGTACCTGGCAGGTTTGGTGTCTTCTGAGGCCTCTCTCCCTAGCTTGCAGATGGCCACGTTCTTGCTGAGTTCTCACACGACCTTGTGTCTGTGTGGGCACATCCCTGCTGTCCCTTCCTCTTCTAAGGACACTAGTCATATTGGATTAGGGCCCCATCCTAAAAGCCCCATATTAATTACTTATCTTTAAATACTTATCTCTAAATACTGTAGGTTGGAACTTCAAATATGAATTTAGGAGGAGGACACAATTCAGCCTCTAAAAGTCACTGTAGTTTTGGGATTTACTTTGTCATCACAGCATGGAATAGCTTATTGTGATCAAAACAGTTTTCCTAGGAACAGGAATGAAGATGTGTTTGTTTTGAATGTACAAATTTATGTTTATATATGAGGATGTGTGTTGGCGTAGGTGTGGGTATGTGTATATGTGCTGTGCAAAACGTTACAACCTGTGAATGAGTTATGTGATACCAAGATATTGTTCATTCATCCTTGAGATAGCTAGGCAGGTCCTGAGAGGTGGGAATCTCTAGACTACTCAACTTAGGTCATGAGCAGCCCCCTCTGTTCACCGAGTGTATCATACAAATATTATCTTCTGTGTATTTAATGGTTTTTAAAAAATTCCAAAGTACTTTTACACAATATGAATAATTATATAAATATAAAATATAAATATAATTTATATGAAATATATTCCATAAATATTTTATGGAATATAGAGAAAATTTATTGATAACCTAAGAGCCAAGCACTGTTCTAAATTCACTATTCTAATACATAAAACTCTAAATGAGTTGTATATATTAACTCATTATATTCTCAAAATAAACCTACAAAATAACTCTACAAAACTATTAATATCCCATTTTACAGATGAGGAGACTGAGGCACAGGTGGGTTAAAGACTTGCCCATTTACAAAGATGGTAAAAAGTAGAGCCAGAATTTGAACCTAGGCAGCCTGTCTCTAGTCTTTCTGGAGCAGCACTTATAGCCGTTGACAATTTCAAGCAAAAAAAATAAAAATTTAGTGAATGAATTTCATAGTTGAATTTTGGAATTTGCTTTTTTCCCCCTTATGTCTAACAGGCAGTGATTGAGTCAAGTTTACCTCTTTGATGCCTTTGAAGAGTGGTTATTTTGCTTTGTAACAAAATTAAATCCTTGCTCTGAAAAACGATGTACTCCAAGACATGAGTAAGCACAGTGTAAGCCGAAGATCAATGCCGTAATTCCAACCAATTGAATTCAGCAAAGTATTTGTTGAGTAACTGCTATGTGCTAGGCTTTGTGTTGTGTGCATGGAATACAGTAAAGACTAAGATGACACTGTTCCTTGCATAATAGCCACCGTTATGGAGGGGTTTATGGTATTTTCCTCAAATGTGTTACTGAAGAAGAAGTTAAGGGCCATGGTGGTTTAGATGTCTACTGAGCTACTAAGGAGAACTAAGAAATTAAAATGGAGAATTTAAAAATATTTATTCATTCATTTAAAATGTAATAAACCCATTATATGTTAACAAAACATATTTTATGAAAAATAATTATTTCCAAAAAAATGCAGTGAGAAAAGTGACATTTGATTTGTTCTTTTATTAGTTTGGCTTATTTCCATAATGTCATGCTTAATAAAAACCAGATTCTCATATTTGCTTCTCATACTTGCATTCAGTTTGTTGACATATGTTGTTTGGGTTGAAACACATGAAGAAAATCTAACCTCACACAGGTAGTTGGGAAAGGAGGAGAATTTTTAAGTCTTTTCAGATGATTATGGACAGTCTTTGATATTACACCAAAACTTGACAACTTGTAGTTTCTTAAAGGTTAGTTGGAATCTAAAAGCTGACCTTTTCATATGCTGTTAGATTAAAATCAATTTATCTCACACTTTGAATGGACATTTTACCTATGCGTGATTTTATAACATCATGCATTATCATTCAGAAGATATTGAATGATAACTTCCGTGAAGTTATGCAGATCTTCCAAACGTTGACACATATTATACAAACAAACAAAAAGAAATCACATTCTTTAATATTACCACTGATCTCATTGGCAAGGTCTTTAAACACTGGGAAGCTGTCAAGTCCGCAGTGTCAGATACAAGGTTCCTAAAGCTTGAAAGATCAAATTTATCACTGGCAACAAATACTGTCAATTGTTTTCCTTGAAGTGACAGACCCACTTCATTCATTTTTGAGAAAATGTCTACCAAATACCCACGTTTGAATAGCTATAATTTGTTTACCAGTCATTCTTTTAAGTCAAAATGGTGTTCCATGAGAAAAGCAGTTAGTTCAGCTGTAACTCAAGGAACAAGTGCTTTTCCTCATAGCCCCCTGTTTCAGTATGCCACACAAGGGCTTATGTGTACTTCCCATTTCATCACAGATATTAAAAAGACATGTACTCAAGGTTCAAGACTGAATAAAATTGAGATGTTTGTTTCATCAAGAACATTCTTAAGTGAAAATGGCATCTGAAATTTAATTTATTTTTTTGTTTGTTTACTGCTAGTGCTTGGCAGAGAACAATATAATGGCTATTATTACAGTTTGGTGCAAATACTTTCTTATGTTAAGGCACCAGGAGTTTTACCCACCATTGCTTTTGTAGCATCAGTGCAAATGTCAACATAATGAAAAAGGCAAATAATAGTTAATGTTATTAGGAAAATAGTTTTGACCTTGTGGACCTCATGAAACAGTTTTGGTGACCCCAAGGGGTAGGCAGACCACAGTTTGAGAACCACCATCACAGAAAATAACCATATTTCGTCACAAAGAACCTTTAACATCTGAAACAGAATGCTGGAGTAGAACACTGATTATGATATATGCCTTTTTAATAGGGCAACTACTATAAAAATCACATAATGGGAAAACAATATGATTTAGGACTAATTTAGATTTTCTAATATGCTTAAAAACAAACTTCAGGTTAAAAGTTTAAAGACTTTAGGGCTTCCCTGGTGGCGCAGTGGTTGAGAATCCGCCTGCAGATGCAGGAGACATGGGTTCGTGCCCTGGTCCGGGAAGATCCCACATGCCGCGGAGCAACTAAGCCCGTGAGCCATGGCCGCTAGGCCTGCGCGTCCGGAGCCTGTGCTCCGCAACGGGAGAGGCCACAACAGTGAGAGGCCCGCATACCGCAAAAAAAAAAAAAAATAAAAAAAAATAAAAAAAATAAAAAAAATAAAAAAAAATAAATAAATAAAAGTTTAAAGACTTTAAAGTTAGCTTAGCTAATTATGTTTTTGTTTTCAAGCATTAAAAGATCTGTCAATGAGATAGTTTTCTCTCTCCTGTTACTTATTCTCTAAAAAATAATTACATTAATGGGAAAGTATCTGAAAAGGCATTTCTCCGAAGAAGATACACAAATGGCCAATAAGAATATGAAAAGATACTCAACATCATTAGTTATCCAGGATATACAGATCAAAATCACAATGAGATACCACTTCACACCCACTAAGATGGCTAGAAATAAAAAAGCCAGATACTAATAAGTATTGGTGAAGATGATGAGAAAGTAGAACCCTCATATACTGCTTATGAGAATGTAAAATGGTCCATCTACTTTGGAAAACAGTCTGGGAGTTCCTCAAACAGCTAAACATAGAATTTCACCAAGAGAAACAAAAACATGTCTACACAGAAACTTGTATATAAGTTCATAGCAGCATTATTTATAATAGCCAAAAAGTGAAAACAACCCAAATGTCCATCAACAGACAAATGAATAAACAAATGTGATATATCCATACAATGGAATATTATTTGGCCATAAAAAAGGAATGCAGTACTGATATATTCAACAATATGGATGAATCTTGAAAACATTATGCTACCTGAAAGAAATCAATCACAAAAGACTACATATTATATGATTCCACTTATATGAAAGTTCAGAATAGGAAATCTATGGAGATGGAAGGTTGATTAGTGGTTACTTGGGGTGTAGGGGTGAGAAGTTTGCAGGGGTAGATGAGTGATAAGGGTTTCTCCTTGAGATGAAAATGTTCTAAAATTGACTGTGGTGATGACTGCACATATCTGTGAATATCCTAAAAAACCATTGAACTATACACTTTAAATGGATGAATTGTATGGTATGTAAATTATATCCCAATAAAGCTGTTCTCTGCCCCCCCCAAAATCAACTACATTATAGAAAAAAACTAACCATATGAAAAATTTTTAGATAATTCTATAGAGGGGGAGACTAAAGCCCCAGAGAGAGGGGTGGTTGATCTAAACTCACTCAAAAGCTGGAACTAGAACCCAGGTTTCTTGTTCCTGCAATAGAATGCATTTCATCCCCCAGAATAGTATTACAATACCCCTTTCATTTCTGGGAAGAAAATTCCAATGATCATACCAAATGCATTCAAACTGGAGTCATCCTAAGAGGTAAAAAGAAAGTATCTACTAGAAAAGTACTCTATCTACAATTCTGCTCTGAACAAGGTCACCCTTTGTGGAAAGAAATGGGAAAATGAGCAGAACAAGAGAGGAGCAATAGAATTCACCTTCTTGCTTTAAACACTAGACCATTTATGGGCAGGCTTGTAAGTAGTCACACTAGTTGCACAGGCTTTTGCCAAGTCCTTTAAAAATAGCTATTCATAAAAACAGTAAACACAAAATGTAGCACAAACGTTTTTGTAGGTCCACAGACTAGTAAATATCATACCCCTTCATTGTCAAACATATTGTAGTGGACAGCTTGGTGCTTGTCTCACAAATGATTTGGTTCCAGTGCTAGGCAGAGCTATAGGGATGCCTCTGATTTGTGTAACACTTGGAGTTTCAACCTGCTTTTACATAGTATCCCTTCTGATGCTTGCAACAGCCCTGTGAAATCAAAAGGGTAGGTATTATTAGCCCCATTTTGCAGATAGGAAACTATTTTTAAGTAAGTAGGACAAGGTTTTGTTATCATCCTCATTTTATGAATGAGGAGTCTTATTTTACACAAGCAGTATGATATAAATAGCTGCAAGAGAGAACTTAAACTTGTAGCTGGTACATGAAAATTTGGGAACTATTTAAAACTGCAGAACAAAGGAACAGTGTACAGCAGGGATACTCATGGAAATGACAAATTTATTGGTGCTTTATATTTATGACTTCCATAAACTACTTTTAAACAGATCAGACCCTGAACTTGCAAGCCCTGATATGCTATAGAATGATTGACAATGCTGCCGCCTTGCACAGCTTCAGCGGACACCATTCACATGGAGGTGACACTATCCCCATACCATTAGACATTAGTGGTAGGTGTCCTGTGGAATTAAATCAGATTCCTAAATTAGAGATGCTATGTAGATATCACAGACATGAGTCAGGCAAACCTCAAGGTCCATCACAAATCCCACCTCCTCCATGAAATCTGCCCCACTATTCTGTCCTAGCAGTCCATTATATGCATTGTATATTTTGGTATTTCTTTATATCTCATTTCATTTTATTAATTTTTTTCATTTTTAAAGACACATTGTTTTCTTTCTAATCTTACAATCAATACATGTTCATTTCAGACAATTAGGAATACATAAAATCATAAAGTAAATAATAATTAACATCCATAATCTTCATCCCTTAGAGATAACCACCATTGGCCTTTTGATGTATTTCCTCCCATTTCCCCTCCATTTTAACTATAATTTATCTTTTTATATTATTCTTCTATGTTTCATTTTTAAGTATTTGATCCCCGTAAGTTTTATCTTCTTCAAAATATGGTAACTCTTTGAGGATAAAAACCATATTATTTTCTACTTCTTTATGCTCTATTCTTTCTTATGCATAGTGATAAGTACAGTAGTCAATAATTCAGTTGAATTAGTGTATCTTCAATAATTTGAGTCATTTGGTATTATAGGTAAAGAATGTAAGTAAATCTACAAATATATCAGTTATTCCATGAATAATAGTTCTCTTTGAATTTACTAAGTTACTTACATTTCATGTATATAATTTTTTTGTTTGTTTGATTGTTAGTTTTGGTTAAACTTGGGAGACTTTATTTACTTCCCCACATCACCAATCATGGATATGAGTGACTAAGGCTTCTATCTCCTCAGGAAAACACAGCACAATTGAGTGATCACAACCTTTGGAGAACTTCAGTCTTTGGTTGCAGCATTTAAGAGCTCCTGGTTTTGGTCCCACAAGCCCTTTTTGAAGTGACGTATGTATGTTTTTCGGTTGTTGTTTTTTTTTTTTTTCTGTGTTGGGAGTTCGTTGCTGCACGTGGGCTTTCTCTAGTTGCAGCGAGTGGGGGCTACTCTTCGTTGCATTTCGCAAGCTTCTCATTGTGGTGGCTTCTGCTTGCAGAGCATGGGCTCTAGGCGCGCAGGCTTCAGTAGTTGTGGCACGTGGGGTCAGTAGTTGTGGCGCACGGGTTTGCTCTGTGGCATGTGGGATCTTCCCAGACCAGGGACCAAATCCGTGTCCCCTGCGTTGGCAGGTGGATTCCTTTTTTTGTGGTACGCGGGCCTCTCACTGTTGTGGCCTCTCCCGTTGCGGAGCACAGGCTCCGGACGCGCAGGCTCACGGGCCTAGCCGCTCCGCGGCATGTGGGATCTTCCCGGACCGGGGCACGAACCCGTGTCCCCTGCATCAATCGGCAGGCAGACTATCAACCACTGCGCCACCAGGGAAGCCCTGGCAGGCAGATTCTTAACCAGTGCGCCACCAGGGCAGTCCCTATGTTGTGTTTTGATGTTGGGATTATTGCCTTAAATCTTTTTGCTTCTTTTGATGAATCATATGGAAAACAAATTTGAATTCTGTTTATTAATGCTGTTAAGTTTCAAGTGCTAACTTCTGGTAGAACAAATAGCCAATCATTTGAACTGTTAAAAGATAAATTGAGGCATATTAAAAATTTTAAGAGGGGCTTCCCTGGTGGTGCAGTGGTTGAGAGTCCGCCTGCCGATGCAGGTTCATGCCCCGGTCCGGGAGGATCCCACATGCTGCAGAGCGGCGAGGCCCGCGTACCGAAAAAAAAAAAAAAAAAAAAAAAAATTAAGAGTTTATTTGAGCAAAAATCAGTTTAAATCAAATCACCAAACTGGAAAGTGCTCCACCAACAGGAGCTAGGAGAAAGATTTTACAGAGAAGAAGGAAGCAAAGCAAGATTATTTGATGGGCTATAGCTTAAGCATTCACTTTACTTGGGAAGACCTTATTGGCTGTTTGTGATCGGTTGTCCTTAGATTTTAATTTCTTAACCTTGAGAAATTTACAGGATTGGGTTTGGTTTCCTTATGTAATGCCACTAACACATTAGAACCATCTCAGTTTAATGACCTTTTTAATTAATTTAACAATTGCTATATCTGGATTGCATTTTCTAAGAAAGAAAATATTATGTAGCTCATAATTCCAAATAGTTAATCTAAAAGTTAGGGCTTTAAGGAAAAGTCTAAAATAATTTATAACAAATAATTATTTTTAAAAAATCAGGGGTTGACTTCAGATGCATATAGTAGAAACTTGACTACAGTAGTAGCTTAACCAAATAGGAATTTAATTTTTAAATAGCAGGAAGTCTAGAAAGGTAGTGTTGCCAGCTTTAACAAATAAACATACAGGGCATCTAGTTACATGTGAATTTCAGATAAACAATTTTTTAGTATAAGTGTGCCATGGGACAAATGTAACTGGACAACATGCATTTTATTTGGCATTCATAGAAGCAAGTTGTTTAGGGCTGGTGCAGCTGCTCAAGGATGTCAGCAAGTTCCTTCTAGCATCCTACTACTCTACTGTCCTTTCTTTGTGGCTTTTGTCCTCATGGTTGTAAGATGGATACTGTACCTCCAGGCATCAAATCCATGTTCTAGGCAGGAAGATTGGGGGAAAGTAAAATGGAGAATACAGTAGTCCTAAACCAACTGAGTCTGATCCTTTGAAACAGGAAAACAGTAGCTTCTCTGGAAATTCCATCGTGTAGACTACTTATATTTTATCTGCCAGAACTGGGTTGCCTGGCCACTGCTAGCTGCAAAGATGACCATGGAAGTGAATATTTTTAATTGGGTACTCTGCCACTCTGAACAAATTTGATTTTCACTAAGAATGAAGAAGAGAAGGGTAGACATAGGATAGGTAACATGTGATATCTGCAGTGAAAAGTAAAAGTAATTTTCAGTGACTATTTTGAATTTTATTTTGACCACACAAATATGCATGGTGAATTTGGTAGGTGAAAGAAACTCAAAAAGTAGAATTTCCCATTGTTAGTCTTAACTAGTCTTAGGGTCCTCTACCTTCCTGAGAAATTATTGCCCATAGATTTAAGGATAGCCTTAACTCTAGCAAATTAGTGGGGGAAGCTAAAGAGACTGCTGGTAGTTTGACTCAAAAATGGAAATGGGGTCCCTACAGCCATGCCCCAAAGACTATAGCAAGGAAAGTGTGTCTCTTGCTATAAGATGCATACTGATTATGTTAACTTATTGAAGTCTATTAAAAGAAATTCATCTAAAATAGCAATAGTGAATCCTATCTCCATAGGCCAAAAACTCTTAAACTTGATAGAACAATTGTCCTCTCATCCAACACAATTTTTCAATGAGGTTTTCTCCCTTATCTAAAGTGATTTTCTTACCAAGAGACAATTAACTAACACTGGACATTAATACCTCTCTCAACCTTTTCAAACAATTAGCATCAAATTATTTCTTTTCTTGTGGAAACTGAAGAGAAAATCATTAACAAATGGTACCAAATTATAAGATTTTTTTTTCTATTTAGTATTTCTATTTTGCAGTGGTTTTACAAACACTATTGGTTCTTTTTTTCAGCAGGAGTTTCACAATCATGATGGGACATTTTCTGCCAATAACAAAACCAGGGGCTCATCTAATTTGGGACTATCAAATGCAGTATCATGTGGTGACCATAGCCAGTTTCATTTTTCTGTACCAGTAGAGAAGTATATGTAAAATAAAAATATAATTTTCACCATGACTAATGCATTTCCATTAATTATTACTAAGGTAAATTCTCAAAGAAAAACAGACATTTAGTTGTACTAAACTTTTTCCATTTTGTTTTGTTTTTACAACTTGGCTGCCTGTCTGTTTTTATTAAGGTAATACTTGTTTGATTTCTAGTTAAAATAAAAGATTTTTGTCCAACCAAATTAACAGAATGATTATCTTGTCAGGGAATAATGAAAATGAATATTTCCTCCATTTTTTGGAGTGGTATAGTTTTTACAAGCTCCACAGAGGATATCATTCAGATAAGGTCACACCAAATAGGAGTTTTGCTCATTGGATTAAAAATAGATCAGCTCAATGACTCAGCAGGTAGCTTACTGCAGTTGCCTACTAAGAACATCCTAATTCTTCCTTGTACTACATCGCAGTGAAGTACTCATGTGGCTTTATGGGGATTAGCTTATTCAGCTATTAGAAATAAGATCACAGTATATCTAGGACATTCTGTGAGATACAACAGCACTGAGAGTATTATGGGTCAAATTCTGGTTAAGTATAAGTAAGCATATATTCAAAGATTTAAGTTCCTTTTAATAAATTTATAATAATGTGGCTAAATTGAAAGTGAACTGTGGAATCACGTTACAGAGAGCACTTGATTGTACTTGGATTTTAGAGCAGTGCCTGTTTCATTGTTCCATGAGCCTTCCTACCTGATTTCCCCTCCCCCTGCCATATGGGAAACTTCAGGGGGGCCTTTAATGTTTTCCTTTTTTTTTACATTCAGGCAGTGGCCAAGTCACCTCCAGTCCCAGAATGTTCAGGGATGGTCTAACAAATGGAGTTGGTATTTCTCCTGAAAGGAGACAGGAATAGAAGGCCTACCTTCCTCAAAAATATCTCCCTCCAAATTATTGGCAAATTATTGGCTTCCCTAGGGAAACACTTAATCTAGTATCTCCATTAACATATATTAATATATCCAGCAACTACTTGATAATCATCCTTGTACAGCCTCCAGATATTAGGTGCCAGAGTAACGAAGATGAATAAAACCAGATCTTGAGCCTCTAAGGGCTCCTTTTAACTCCTGATTTATTATACCCCTGAGTAAATACATAGGTAAGTTACAATGTGAGGAAAAAGAAAAGGAGGAAGGTGGGAGAGTCAGATCTTGCAAGGCCCTGTACTGGAGAGTCAGCCAAGGTAGCAGGCTAGGGAGAAGGAGCGGCGTGAAGGCTTGTAGGGGCTTTGAAGGGAGGGAAAAATCAATCTAGAGGCTCTGAGAAGTGCAAAAAACAAGTTTCATTAATTCTTTTTCTCACTGTTGTGGCCTCTCCCATTGCGGAGCACAGGCTCCGGATGCGCAGGCTCAGCGGCCAGGGCTCACCGCTCCGCGGCATGTGGGATCTTCCCGGACCGGGACATGAACCCGCGTCCCCTGCATCGGCAGGCGGATTCTCAACCACTGCGCCACCAGGGAAGCCCTAATTCTTTTTTTATTGGAGTATAATTGCTTTACAATGGTGTGTTAGTTTCTGCTTTACAACAAAGTGAATCAGCTAAACATATACATACATCCCCTCCCTCTTGGGCCTCCCTCTCACCCCCTCCCATCCCACGCATCTAGGTCATCATTAAGGCTCACCTTGGAAACACTGCCTAGTTCAGCCCATTCCTCTCCTAGGTAAGGCCCTCAGCAAAACAGAGGTAGTAGCTTCAGTTTGGTTGGCAGGCAGTGTGTTTTCCGTTTGGGTGGCTGGTTTTCCTCCAGGATCACCAGATTTACCTCCCCTTCCCCACACTCCCATGTGGAGACCTGTTCTAAAGCTACTGACTGAGAGCAAAAAGTTAAGGAAGACTTCATTGATAAAGGCTTGAAGTGAGATCCTTGCTAGTAATGTTTGCTTTTTTACACAGGAGGCTGGGAAGCTCTTAACATTGTTCAAACCAGACCACTGAACTCCAATCTAATGCCATCCTATAAGGTTAACTTAAAAGGTATTACATTAATTCAGCAAGGAGGCCATTAGACTGAGGTGGCTCTGATGTACTGGCCACCTACGGAAGCAAACAAAAATCTAAGCATGCAAATGCTGAAAAGTTAGGACAACCAATCACAAACTGCCATCTAGGCTTTAGCTATAGCCAATCACTAATTTCCTTACTTTGCTTCCACCTTTTCTCTATAAACGTCTCACCCTCATCCCCCCAGCTCCTGTGGGTGGAACGCTTTTAACAACTTCTGGTTTGGTGCTGCCCAATTGGAATAGACTTGTGTTCAAATAAACTCTTAAAATGTTCAATATGCCTCAGTTTATGTTTTTATTTTTATTTTTTTTCGGTATGCGGGCCTCTCACTGTTGTGGCCTCTCTGGTTGCGGAGCACAGGCTCCGCACGCACAGGCTCAGTGGCCATGGCTCACGGGCCCAGCCGCTCCGCGGCCTGTAGGATCTTCCCGGACCAGGGCATGAACCCGTGTCTCCTGCATCGGTAGGCGGATTCTCAACCACTGCGCCACCAGGGAAGCCCCTCAGTTTATTTTTTAACAAAGATTAATCTTACTCAGTATCTCAAGTCTCTGTCCTCGACCTCATAGTTTTACTTATTTTCATTGTGTTAGTTACCCTTGTAAATGGCTTTACATTCATTTGTTCAGAGTGAATGCTATTTTTGTTGTCAAATATTAAACCCAACGAGAGCAGTAAAAAATATTTATACTTCCTTTAAGAGTAGACCTGACTGTAAAAATAGAGAGAGAGAGAGAGAGAGAGAGAGAGAGAGATGAATAGGTAGGTGAATTGATAATTTTCTAAGCATTATTTCAAGGTTCATCGATCTTGCTTGGGAGCCAGTAATAAGGGAGACTTGAATATATCTTCTACTCACATATTTCTTGGAACATGATTGTTCATAACCTCCCAAGAGGTCAGAGACTCATCTATTGTCTTTGGTCCCCAGCACATGGCTCCTGCCTGACACTGGTCTGGGGATCAGTTGATTGAACTGCAACAGCTTCACAGTTGCTCCCAGGTGCTTGAAGCTGAAAACTGTCAATCATTTCACAAGATTTACTGAATCTTCTTCTTGGCAGAGGAATTGTGAGTTCATATAAAGAGAATATATAATATTTAATTGTGAGTTTATAAGTCTAAGAAAATGACTTGAAAAAATTTACAAGGCAATATAAAATTGAATATAAATAAATGGAGTGAAAATATAGTGTATAGAGTTAATCTCTGAGAATACTGACTGATTGTAAGTGCTGGAATAAGTATAAGGGCAAATACAAATTTTCTCCCCTCTGCAAATAAGCAGAGAGATTTTCCCCTTCTCCTTTTACTTTCTGAATTTCTTTCTCTATCCTTGTCAAATGTATGTAAATCTTTGTAATGGCTACATAAGCCTCTGGCCAGTCTCACGACTCAGGAATGTTTCCTCAAGGACCTGGGAGCCATATCTTTGAAGTGTAATCATCAAGGAAAATAATTCCAATCTCCTGGAAGATGGGTTTTTTGGGAAAAGATGGGTCTAATTCGTCACCTGACTCTAAATTTTAAAAGCTACCTAAGTATTGAATAGCTTTTGTCCACTTAGCTGTATAAAAGGGGGAGATTCCCTTCTGTCTTTGTAATCCCTTTAGCAGGTTACCTGTGTGGCATATCACGTTCTGGTTTAATCTTATTCAAAATAAAAAGTTTCCCTTTTTTTTTTTTTTTTTTTACTACCCTTGTGGATAGCTTTTGAATTGAAGAAAGATTTGTTTTGATTATATTTCCCCAACACAAACATGGGCTGAGCTTTCTGGCAGCTGAGATATTGATGTTTGGTAGATTTCAATCATGACATTAATTCTGTTTTCTTTAAGTAATGGAGAATCAGTGCAGCGTGGTGGTCAAGGATGTGAACTCTGGAGTTAAAACACTTGCCTTCAAATCCTGGCTCAGTGACTCACCAGCAGTGTGACCTTGTACCAGTCAATTGGAAATCACATCGAACTTCCCCCAAGTCTAAATTTCCTCATCAACTTTTTAAAGCCTCAGTTTCCTCATCTCTAAAGTCGTGAATGACAAATCAGCCCTGCCTGAACCTCATGGAGAGTGTCCCCCCACAACAAAGAGAGACTCTGTGGCTGGCAGAAGTAGAAGGCAAGGCTAGGCAGG
The DNA here is from genome assembly GCF_026419965.1 of Kogia breviceps. Taxonomy (NCBI): domain Eukaryota; kingdom Metazoa; phylum Chordata; class Mammalia; order Artiodactyla; family Physeteridae; genus Kogia; species Kogia breviceps. The sequence goes on along the minus strand of NC_081320.1, from coordinate 67,743,665 downwards.
CCACAGCAACTGCTGTGCACACCACTGTTCATCTGCCTCTCCGTGTTAACTCTGTGAGGGATGGGGCTGTGTCTCACTTTATAGCTTCAGTGCCCAATGTAATACCTAATACTTAATAGTTGCTCTATAAATGTTATTTTAATGAATAAACAATGAATGAGTAACTCCCATAAGCAACGTTTTAGAGGTCACAAAGCTGAAACAAGGACTACAGAGAGTAACAGTGAGAAATACAATTAAAATGTAGCTTGAGACCATATAGTAGGGAGGCTTAAATGCTAAGCTGAGGTATTCATGCACTATTCTGTAGGCAGTAGGGAACCACTAAAAGTTTACGGGCAGGGAAATAATACGATCAGAGCTAAAGCTTAAGAAGAGTAAACCAGTAGCAACGTCTAGAGTGAATGGGTGGTAGGACTCCTAGTAGATTGGAAGATGTTTCAAACAGAAGGCAATCATTCAGGTCAGAGCAGTGGTTCTCAATTGGGAGTGATTTTGCCTCTCAGGGGACATTTGGAAATGTCTGGAGACATATTTGATACTCATAAGTGAGGGGGTGCTATTGGCATCTAGTGGTTGGAGGCCAGGGATGCTGCTTAACATCCTGCAGTGCACAGCAAAGAGTTATCCTGTCCACAATGTCAGTAGTATCCCACTTGAGAAACTCTGGGTTAGAGATAATTAGAATGCATAACAAGAAGAGAACAAATGCAGCAGACATGAGTGTCACTGTGGAAGGGGAATACATAGGCTTTTGAAAATGACTGTGTCTATAGAGCAGAGGAGAAGGCAGAATTAGAAGCAAACAAACAACAACAACAAAAAACATTCCAAGGTTTAAAGCAGATATCTGGGAAGATGATGTCAGGAACAGGAATAGAGAAGTCAGAAGGAGGGCCAGATTTTAAGGGGGAATGATGAATTTGTCTTGAGTTTGAGATTTAACTGGATACCTTAGCATAATTCCAGAGGCAGCTAAAAATGTACTTGTGGAGCCTAGAAAGAGGCTAAGACCAAAGATATAGATTTTAGGAGACATTTGCAATGAGTTATTGGTTAAAGGAAGGGGAGCAGGTAAGAGTACTGAAAAAGGGCAAAGAGGAGATGTGGTCTGAGAACAGAATTTTGAAAGACTGGGAGAAAACACAAAGGTCATATTACTATAAGACAGTGATGTTTATAAAATCATCTTATTTTTCAGAATATTGCTCTACTTTAGCAATTAATTTCCTCCCACAAATCCAATGTATTAATTAGACTACCTGGAAGTGGGTCATTCCTAAGTGTTCCTGAACTCTTCTTAAATCCATATCAAAGAACCTCTTGTTCTCTTGTTTTTAAATAATAGTTTTATTAAATTCCTCAAATTCTCTTATAAATCGCAAACATATTCTCAAGCTTGGCTCAATAGAACAGCATTTTTTTTTTTTTTTTTTTTTTTTGCGGTACGCGGGCCTCTCAATGTGGTGGCCTCTCCCGTTGCGGAGCACAGGCTCCAGACGCACAGGCTCAGCGGCCATGGCTCACGGGCCTAACCGCTCCGCGGCATGTGGGATCTTCCTGGACCGGGGCACAAACCCGTGTCCCCTGCATCAGCAGGCGGACTCTCAACCACTGTGCCACCAGAGAAGCCCCTAGAACAGCATTTTTAAAGCATTCTTTTCCTTTTATTCTGTGACTATCTTTAGCGTTTAAGAATTATTTAGAAATTATTTTCAAGACTGGCCTTTTGCAAAATTGAGAAGTATGTTATTTGATTTCAGACCATAGCAAGCCTCTGGCTTATTTCCTGTCCATAGAGGAAAAAAGTGTGACTATGAGTTTATATCCCAGCTTTGCCATGAGTGAGCTATGTGATCTTTGGTAAGATTCTTTCTCTCTCTCATTTGGAAAATTTAATTATATCTACAAAAGGGTACATGAGTTTTGTCAGAGACTAACATAAACATTTAATGTGGTAGTTGCCCACAGATCCATCCCAGTATAATATTACCCAAACCTTTACTGTAAATTCCTAGGCACAATTCAGAGGCATTACAGATGTTTAAAAACTTCCAAAGTTTTTATTTTGAAAAATATCAAACCTACAAAAAGTTGAAAAAAATAGTGCAATGAGCAGCCATATACCCTTCACCTAGATTCACCTGTCATTAACTTTTGTGATATTTGGTTGTTCTCTCTATCTACCTACTTATATTTATTTTTTGCTAAATGACTTGAAAGTAAGTTACAGATATCATGAAACTGTATCCCTAAATACTTAGTATACATATCCTAAGAACATGGACATTCAGCTATAAAACCACGATATTATTATCTCACTTTAGAAATTTAACATTGATACAGCGTACTATCTAATATATATACAGATTTTAAAATTGTTTCCTAAATGCCCTGTAAAACAGGTTTTTTTTTTCTTTTTCAAGGTAGGATTTAGTCAAGGTTCATGTTTTTCTAGTCTGCTTTAATTTAGAGAAGTCTTATACATTCTTTGGTCTTTTGTGACACTAATCATTTTGAAGATTACAAGCAAGTAATCCCACAATCTGGAATTGTCTGATTGTTTTCCCCTGATTAGTTTTGGGTTAAATATTTTTTTAAGTATACTACACAGTATACTACACAGAGGATATAATGTATCCTCTCATTGTATCACTTCAGGAGACACGTCATATCAGTTTGTCCCATTATTAGCAATATTAAGTTAGGTCACTAAATTAAGTCTTTCAGATCCCTCCTTTGTAAAAGTGGCTTTTCCTTATTTTAGTTAATAAGTAATCCATAGGGTGATATTTTAAGACAAGTACCTAGGCTATATTGTGGTCTTGAAGTTCTCATCTGGCCTAACCTTCTTAGTAGTTTTTGCCAGTTTATTAAGTATGGTTCACCAGAAAACTTTTTTTTTTAGTATGTAAAGTATCCCCCCGTTTTTTTTTTTTTAGTATATGAAGTATCCTATATAATTTGTTTTGTTTTATTTTTTGCTTGAGTTAGCTAGAACTGACTTCTGTTCTTTTCAACCAAATACTGATTCCTACAATGTGAGAAAACATTGTATAAAATTCCTACCTCACTGGGGTAAAGATCAACATTATCTTCAGGGTTTCAAATATGACTATGATACCACACAAAGGCCCATGCATACAGGACCTCCAGATTTTTCAGGATACATGTAGAAAAACATTTTTTATCAGGATGTGTAACTGGTGAGCCCTGGTCAGGCTTGCTTAGCTCAGTCCCTCCTATGCCTCAGATAAATGATACACAAGCCCATGGACTGATCATTGTTACCTAGCTGCAATGAGACTGTGCTGTTTGTGATGCTTAGTCATTGTCATAACTCTGTGGACAATGTAGAATGATGAAACTAGTGACAGACATTATGTCCAAATCCTAGTTGCTAGATACAGATGACCTGGCTTGCTAAAGGCAGATTTTACAACCATATTAGGTAATTTTGCTGGAATTTCAGGGTGACATGGGTTGTATTTGTTAATATAATAGTCATAGTAATAGAAAAACTAAAATCTCAATGACAATTCAATAGAAACTTAATTCCTCTCTCAGTCAGTGTCCAATTGGTGTTTGGTAAATGATCTTCCATATAACAACTTAGACTCTCTGATATCTTCCATTTCATGATCTGCCATCTTCTGGAGCCTTGGGGTCTTTTGCTTCCAGTGGCAGAAGAGAAAGGTCACGTAGGTTTTTGATTTTGGTTTTAGAAGTACATGGTTTATACAATCAATTTTAAACATAGAACAAGAGGAAAGAGAATGAGATAAATAACCAGAGTTAAAATAAGGTACCAGTAGGGTGGACAGATCACTGGAATTCTGTGTTATGCAGTGTTCACAAGTGGTCGAGCAAAGAGTTTCAACATACGGAAAGAGCCGACACAGGCTACTTCCACTGGGGAAAAGCAGGGGCAAATACACCTGGCCAAAAGCTATAGCTCACCAGCAACTATGCAGGAGGGTTTAATGGGCCAGGCTGAAAGTGCTGCATATCACTTCTGCCCACATTGACATTCTATCAGCCAAAACTCAGACCACACCCATATGTAAAGGAGGCTAGGAAATATGGTCTAGGAGCAAAGTGATAACAGCTTTGAAAAGAGCCAGTCATTCTCTCCCACAGAGGCTGTAGGAGTTTTGGCAAACCTCCACCTCATGGTTACCTGTGAAGCTGAGAGGGACTGTGAATGCTAGAGAAGTTGCAGTCACCAAACACTCCAAGCGTGATGGTCTCTGTTGTTTTTGGCTGGTTTGGCCTCACTGCTGCAAACTTTCACTTGTACTAAATATATGTCAATGAGTGCTACATTTCACTGAGGTCTCAAACTTACTCCTCTGCAGGATTACTTCAATAGCTGAGAAGCACTCCCACTACTTTCTTAGTGTTTCTTGAAATGTTAAAGGCATCTCTATCTAGTCACCTAATTGTAAAGAGTATATGATAAGTTTTAGATAGAAGCTGAGCTCAGCAATGTACAAGTATGAAAGTGACCCTATTCATCACCACCAGTTTTAGTTAAACGTCCCTGCCAGAGTGAAAACTCAGACTTATATCCAGTTACTCCCCAGATAACAAGTCCTTTCGTCTCTTTCAAACATGAGGGGGTCTTGTCCAGATTTCCAGAAGTATGTATGTCCAGGAGGAAAGTGACACAGTTTTGGTGAGCAGCCAAAAGGCTGTACGAGGTTTGGTAAACCCTCACTTGTGGTTTTACCTGGAATAAGTTATTGCAAAAAATATTTTAAATGTGTTGCTGACTGGCATGGTGCAAGGAGAACTATTAAGGCCTAAAATGAAGTTAAAGCAGGAATTCAAAGAGGTAAAGTGAGCACCAAAGCTGGATTAGCCCTAAAGTTTCTGAGGAACTCTGGTGACCTTAAGATTCCACTCTGATGGCTGCACAGAGTTTGGGGGACAGGAGATAAAGATTAGGGCCTATTCAAGTAGAGCATCCACTAGGAGATCTGCATAAAATCAGGACCCCAAAAATCCCAAGGAAAAATTAACTTATCACTCAGGAGTAGACAGCAAGAAACTTGCATCTTGAACTTGATCCTAGTTGAAGACATTGAGATAGAAAAATGAGACAGAAAAATTTCCCCTGAGCATTTATAACACAAGCTGATCTCCAAGTGGATTTTCATTCCAAAAGCCTGCCCCCTGTGAGGTTTGAAAACCTCAAATGATCACTGAGCTTGAAGTGGTCTCAGGTTGGTAGTTCCCCCAGGCAACAGGCAGGAGGACTGCAATTTCAACCTGGACCTCAAAGAAATTCCAGAGATGAAATGCCAAGGCCAATGATTCAGCTCTCAGTAAAAAAAAAAAAAAAAAAAAAAAAAATCTAACAATGCAAGGAAATAAGGCACTCAAAGCTAGAGCTAGCAGAAACAAAACAGAAGAATCAGATCTGCAAAGACTTCAGAAATTGCAGTTGTCAGGCCCAACATAGAAGTACTGTGTTTAATGTGTTTAAAGAAATAAGAGTGGCTTGAAAATACAAGCAAGGAACAAAAGACTATAAAAACGGTTAAGCAGGTATGATAAAGAGCCAAACAGAATTTCTGGAGATGAAAATTTTAATAATTAAAGTTGAAAACTCAGTGGACAAATCAAGCATCAGAATACACTACCCAGCAAAGTTATCACCAGAACTGAAAGAGAGACAAAGAGTTCTCCAGATAAGCAAAAGCTAAAGGAGTTTATCAGCACTAAACTGGTCTAACAAGAAAAGTTAAAGGGTCTTCTTTAAGATGAAAAGAAAGGGTGCTAATTAGTAATAAGAACACATATGAAAGAGTAAATCTCACTGGAACAGTAAATATATAATCAAGGTAGTGTGTTAATTACTTAAAAAGCTAACATAAAGGTTAAAAGACAAAAGTAGTACAAACAACTATAACAACAGTTAAGGGATATACAAGATAAAAAGATGTAAAATGTGACATCAAAAACATAAAACATGGGTGGGGAAAGAATAAAAATGTTGAGCTATAGAATGGGATCAACCTTAAGTTGTTATCAACTTAAAATAGACTGTTATAGACATAAGTTGTTATATGTAACCCTGATGATAACCACAAAGCAAAAAGCTATAGTAAGTACACAAAAAGAAAGGAATATAAGCATACTGCCAAAGAAAGTCATCAAACCACAAAGGAAGAGAACAAAAGACGAAGAAGGGAACAGAGAGGAGCTACAAAGAGAGCGAGAAAATAATTAACAGTATGGCAATAAGCACATAGCTATCAATTTAAATTTAAGTGGACTAAATTCTCCAATCAAAAGACAGAGTGGCTGAATGGATTAAAAAAACCAAGATCCATCTGTATTCTGCCTACAAGAGACACACTTTATTTATTTATTTAAAAAAAATTTTTTTTGGTAAGAAAATTTGAGTCTTTAATTAAAAGCTGTACATAATTCATCATTGAATATAGCCACAAGCCCAAAATGAACAAAGATTTATTTTACAAGATCAGTGAAAGATTTAAAAACTGATGTCATCCATGTTACAGCTATTTATTATGTTATGGTGGAGACACACTTTAGATGTAAGGACACATACAGACTGAAAGTGAAGGCATGAAAAAAGATATTCCATGCAAATGAAAACCAAAAGAAAGCTGGAGTAGCTACCTGTGTATCAGGCAAAGTAGACTTTAAAACAAAAACTGCAATAAGAGACCAAAAAAAGGGTATTACGTAATGACATAATAATAAAGGGGTTAATCCAACAAGAGGATATAACATTTGTAAATGTTTATGTACCCAACATAGGCGTACCTAAATATTAAAAGTAAATATTAACAGGCCTAAATGGAGAAATAGACAGCAATACAATAATAGTAGGGGACTTCAATATACCACTTACATCAATGGACAGATTATCTAGACAGAAAGTCAGTAAGGAAGCATCAGACTTAAGAAACATGGTGGAACAGATGACAACAAATATTTACAAAATATTCCATCCAAAAGCAACAGAATACATGTTATTCTCAAGTGCACATGGAATATTTTCCAAGATAGACCATGTATTAGGTCACAAAACAAGTCTTAATAAATATAAGAGAATTGAAATGATATCAAGAATCTTTTCCAACAATGGTATGAAACTAGAACTTAATTACACAAAGAAAACTGGAAAATTCACAAATGTGTGGAGGTTAAACAACATGCTACTGAATTGCTAATTGGTCAAAGAAGAGAAAAAATTTTTAAATACCTTGAGACAACTGAAAATGGAAATGTAACTTACCAAAATGTATGGAATGCAGCAAAAGCACTTTTAAGAGAGAAGTTATTAGTGATAAATGCATACCTCAAGAAATAAGAAAAGTCTCAAGTAAACAACATAACTTCACACCTCAAGGAACTAGAAAAACAAAAACAAATGAAGCCAAAAGTTAGTAGAAGGGAAGACATAAAGATTAGAGCAGAAATAAATGAAGCAGAAACTAAAAAGACAAAGAGATCAATGAAACTATGAGCTGGTTCTTTGAAATGATAAACAAAGTTGCTAAACCTTCAGGTTGACTCATGAAGAAAAAAAAAGAGAGAGGATTCAAATAAATAAAATCAGAAATGAAAGAGGAGATATTACAACAGATAACACAGAAATATAAAGGATCATAATAAAATACTATTAAAAATTACAGGGGCTTCCCTGGTGGCGCAGTGGTTGAGAGTCCGCCTGCTGATGCAGGGGACACGGGTTTGTGCCCCGGTCCGGGAAGATCCCACATGCCACAGAGCAGCTGGGCCTGTGAGCCGTGGCCACTGAGCCTGCGCGTCTGGAGCCTGTGTGCCGCAACAGTGAGAGGCCCACGTACTGCAAAAAAAAATTACATGCCAACAAATTGGACAACCTAGAAGAAATTGTGTAAATTTCTAGAAACATATGATCTACCAAGAAGGAATCATTATGAAATATAAAATCTGAACAGATCAATTACTAGCAAGGAGCTTGAATCAGTAGTCAAAAGCCTTCCAGCAAACAAAAGTCCATGACCAGAGAGCTTCACTGGTGAATTCTACCAAACATTCAAAGAAGGATTAATACCAATTCTTCTCAAACTCCTCCAAAAAATAAAAGAGGGGGAAAATCCTCCAAACACATTTTATGAGACCAGCATTCCCATGATACCAAAGCCAGACAAGGATACTATTAAAAAAGAAAATTACAGGCCAATATCCCTGGTGAACATAGATACAAAAATCCTCAACAAAATATTAGCAAACCAAATTAAACAATACATTAAAAGGATAATACCATGATCCAGTGGGATTTATTCCAGGGATTGCTAGGATGTTTCAACATCCACAAATCAGTCCATGTGATAATACCACATTAGCACAATGAAAAATAAACATCATGTCATCATCTCAATAGATGCAGAAGAAGCAGTTGACAAAATTCAACATCCATTTATGATTAAAAACTCTCAACAAAGTGCATATAGAGGGAATTTACTGCAACAAAATAATGGCCATATATAATTACCTAGAAGAAATGTATAAATTTCTAGAAATATACAATCTACCAAGAAGGAATCATTATGAAATATAAAATCTGAACAGATCAATTACTAGCAAGGAGATTGAATCAATAATCAAAAGTCTTCCAAAAGACAAAAGTCCATGACCAGAGAGTTGACAATTGACATTACACTCAATGGTGAAAGGCTGAAAGTATTTCCTCTAAGATCAGGAACAAGACAAGGATGTCCACTCTCTATGATTTTATTCAACATAGGAAACCCTAACCAGAGCAATTAGGTGAGAAGAAGAAATAAAAGCATCCAAATTGGAAAGGAAGAAGTAAAACTTTCACCATTTGCAGATGACATGATATTATATATAGAAAGACTATATAGACCTAGACTCCATCGAAAAACTTATAACTAATAACTTAGGTAAAGTTGCAGGATACAATTTTTTTTTTTTTTTTTTTTTTCTGCATTGGGTCTTCTTTGCTGCGCGTGGGCTTTCTCTAGTTGCAGCAAGTGGAGGCTACTCTTCGTTGTGGTGTGCGGGCTTCTCATTGTGGTGGCTTCTTGTTGCGGAGCACAGGCTCTGGTGTGCAGACTTCAGTAGTTGCAACATGCAGGCTCAGTAGTTGCGGCATGCAGGCCCTAGAGCATGTGGGCTTCAGTAGTTATGGCACGTGGGCTCAGTAGTTGTGGCACACGGATTTATTTGCTCTGTGACATTTGGGATCTTCCTGGACCAGGGATCGAACCCATGTCCCTGTGTTGGCAGGTGGGTTCTTAACCACTGCACCACCAGGGAAGTCCCAGGATACAAAATTGATACACAAAACTCTGTTGTGTTTCTTTACACTAATAACAAACTGTCAGAAGGAATTAAGAAAGCAATCTCATTTACAATTGCATCAAAATAATACAATACCTTGGAATAAGTTTACCCAGGGAGGTGAAAAATGTGTATTTTAAAACTGCAAGACATTAATGAAAGAAATTGAAGAAGACACAAACAGAAAGATATTCCATGCTCATGGATTAGAAGAATTAATATTGTTAAAATGTCCATACTATTCAAAGCAATATGCAGATTCAAGACAATCTCTAACAAAATTCCAATGGCATTTTGCACAGAAATAGAACAATCCTAAAATTTGTACAGAACCACAAAAGACCCCAAAAATCCAAAGCAATCTTGAAAAAGAAGGACAAAGCTGGAGGCATCATGGACCCTGATTTCAAACTATATTACAAAACTATAGTAATTAAAACAGTATGGCATCGGCATAAAAACGGACACACAGATCATTGGAACAGAATGGAGACCCCAGAATTAAAGCCACACATTTGTGGTCAGTTAATTTACAACAAATGAGCCAAGAATATACAATGGTGAAAGGATAGTGTCTTCAACAAATGGTACTGGGAAAATTGGACAGCCAAATGCAAAAGAATGAAACTGGACCACTATCTTACACTATACCCCAAAACTAAATCAAAATAGATTAAAAACTTGAAAGTAGGAGCCTGAAGCTGTAAAACTCCTAGAAGAAAACATAGGTAGCAAACTCCTTGACATAGGTCTTGGCAATGATTTTTAAAATCTAACACCCAAAGCAAAAGCAATAAAAGCAAAAATAAACAAGTTGGCACTACATTAAACCAAAAAGCTTTTGCACAGCAAATAAACCAACAGCAAAATGAAAAGGCAACCTACTAAATGGGAGAAAATATTTGTAAATCATATATATGATAAGGGGCTAATATCCAAAATACACAAAGAACTCATACAAATCAATAGCAAAAAACCAAACAATCTATTTTAAAAATGGGCAGAACATCTGAATAGACATTTTTCCGAAGAAGACCTACAGATGGCCAACAGGTACATGAAAAAGTGCTCAACAACATTAATCATCAGGGAAATGCAAATTAAAACCACAATGAGATATCACACCTGTTAGAATGGCTATTATCAAAAAGACAAGAAATAACAAATGTTGGCACAGATGTGGAGCAAAGGGAAACCTCATGCACCATTGACAGGAATGTAAATTGGTTCAACCACTGTGGAAAACGGTATAGAACTTCCTCAAAAAATTAAAAATAGAACTACCATATTATCCAACAATTCCATTTCTGGATATTCATCTGAGAAAAACAAAAACACTAATTCAAAAAGATGTATACACATCCATGTTCATTGCAGCATTATATAAAATAGCCAAGATATGGAAACAACCTAAGTGTCCATTGATGGATGAATGGATCAAGAAATTGGGTACACATATGCAATGGAATATTACTCAGCCATAAAAATAATGCCATTTTTGATAACGTGGATGGACCTCGAGGGCATTATGCTAAATGAAATATGTCATACAGAGAAAGACAAATACTGCATAATCTCTCTTATATGTGGAATCAAAAAACAAAGCAAGCTCATAACTTGAGCTTGAACTGAGAACAGATTGGTGGTTGCAAGAGGTGAAGGGTAGGGAGTGGAATAAATGGGTGAACTTTTTTTTTAGTTTAAATAAATTGAATAAAAATTAAAAAAAATAATTTAAGTTGAAAACTCAGTAGATGAATTAAGCTTCAGAGTAGAAACAGCTGAGAAGAGAATTTGTAGAAGAGTCCAGTTCAAGCTTTTAATTTTGTAACTTCAGTTCTGTTGAGGGCAATTTCAAAATTCCAAATTTGTTCAAAGCTGAATCTTCTTTGCTTCTCTAGCTCAGGCCTACTTCAGGCCTCAGAGCCTGAGGTTGGGGAGATGGCCTTGTCAGCTGCTTCTTTCCTCCCAGAATACCTTCCCCACTTCTATGGGCTGTTTCTGACCTCTGCCACCCTGTGCCAGGGGGAAGAAGTGATTAGGGGGAAAGGGAAAAAGTTTTGTATGCCTGGTACTGTGTCATCTGGTGTCAGTGCCCTCTGGGCATGAAGACTATCCAAAGATGACACTTTTTCTCCAAAGATGACACTTTCTCTCCAAATTTTTCCCAGAAGTACACCGTCTGCTTCCACATACTCTGACTATAGCTCCTTGTTGCAGACAGCACTTCTCTGGCTGTCAGGTTTTGATAACTCCCTCAAATCTGGGCTTCTGGTGGTTTCTTTCCCAATTGGGGAGCAAGAAGGCAAGATTCCTTTTCAGATGATCACAGGCCAGTGCTTTTTGTGGATTCCACTTTATTCCCTGAAACATACTACCCTTTGCCTCCTGTATGTGAAAGGCCATTTTATACCCAATATGGCCCTGCAAACAAGTGAAGCTTCAGCTATGTCTCCAGCCTTCATATTGGCAAGGATCAGACCCAAGTCCTTCTTCCTGAAACTCCTGGAGACAAGTTCTGGGAGGTCTCCTCGAGGTACTTCTCATTGGGCTTGAAGTGAGGGGGGAGCACACTTCTCCCTGACCCCATGTGAAGGTGGGGGGAAGAGAAAGCCCTTTCCAAAGAAATCCTCACCTTCCCATCTTCTCTACCTCAATCTCTTTATACTGTCAAGGTCAATGGTGAGTTCATGAAAGACAGAGTATTTACACACTTAGCAGGTCCAGAGTGACTTGGGAGTACTGGTCACCCATTGTGTTGATTTCAGCTTTGGGAGCCTGGCCAAAAATGAAGAGAGAAGTGCCATCTGAATATCTTGTTTCATTGGATTCAATCCCAAATAATTAAAATAATTACATTTTTTAATGAAGAAAAAAAATGCAAATAAGATGCTATAATTTCTTTGATGTAAAAAATTCAAGACTGAGGGCTTCCCTGGTGGCACAGTGGTTAAGAATCCGCCTGCCAATGCAGGGGACACGGGTTCGAGCGCTGGTCCAGGAAGATTCCACATGCTGCAGAGCAGCTAAGGCCGTGCACCACAACTACCAAGCCTGCACTCCAGAGCCCGCGAGCCACAACTACTGAAGCCCGCATGCTGCGACTACTGAAGCCCATGAGCCTAGAACCTGTGCTCCGCAACAAGAGAAGCCACTGCCACAAGAAGCCCATGCACCACAACGAAGAGTAGCCCCCTCTCGCCACACCTAGAGAAAGCCTGCACGCAGCAACAAAGACCCACTGCAGCCAAAAATAAACAATAAAATAAAATAAATAAATTTATTAAAAAAAAAAATTCAAGACTGAAAATGCAAACCACACAAGGGCAGAAGATATTTGCAATGCATATTACAAAAGTTAATGCATATTATTCAGACCACATAAAGAATTCTTACAAAGAAATAGAAAAATGGGCAAAAACTTGAACAGGCCCTTCAAAAAAGAGGATATCCAAATGACCAGTGAACATAAAAATGTGCTCAAGCTCAGGAGTTATCAAGGAAAAGCAAGTTTAAAACACAATGATATATGTGTATATATATATATATATATATATATATATATATACACACACACACACACACACACACACACACACACACCCCATTATGCACTTACCAGAAAAGTTAAAATAAAAAACGGAAAATACCAAATATTGGTGAGAATAAGGAGCAGCTAAATTTTTCCTATACCAGTAGGGTGAGGGTGTAAATTAATACACCCACATTGCAAAAATGTCTAGCAGTAGCTATTAAATCTGAACTTTTGACCCAGCAATTTTACTCCTTGAGTATTTACTCAATAGAGCATGCATGTTGTGCTCTAAAAGATATTCTCATGAATGCTTCTATCAGCATCATTCATGATAGCCCCAAACTGAAAACAATTCAAGTATCTATAGATAATAGAATGGATACATAAATTGTGGTATATTCATACAATGGAATACCATGAAGGAATAGAAATGATTGAACTACTGTTACAATAAAGTAGATGAATCTCATTTATGTAAAAGAAGTTGAACACAAAAGTATTCATACTGCACAATTTCATTTATATAAAGTTTGAAAACAGGCAAAAGTATGGTATTGAAAGTCAGAGGAGTGATTTCTTTTGGGAAGGAGGGAATAGTGATTGGGAGAGGGCAGAAATGTCATATCCAATTTCATGCCCTATTGGTATTACATGGTGTGTTTGCTTTGTGATTACTCATTGAACTGTACCCATATGATTTGTGCACTTTTCTGTACCCATTTTATGCTTCAATAGAAAAGCAAGTTTTTTAAGGGGGGAAAAACATTCTATAAGAAGACAAAGATCAAATGTGGGTCAGAAATATTAATAAACACTGATTTTGAGTCTGTGTTGTTTCCTTCCTAGATTAATGACAACGAACTGATCTCTGTGAGGCTCAGTTTCTTCATTTATGAAATAGGAATGATGTAATGAATCCTTCCCCAGAGGATTGTTGTAAATGTCAAACGACAGGATATATATAAATGTGCTTTGAAAACTGTAACAAGCGTCAGTTACAATAGCATATATATATATAAATGATAAAAATTTCAAGGCCAATTTTTCTTCACAAATTGTTCTCTTTCAAAAAATCATATAACACCCAACTGAGAATCAGTTAACGGAGCGCTCCCATACTATTTAATCCTCATGAGTCACAAACAGATGTACTATATGGCCACATAGATATGTGAGTCTACAAGATAAATTTAGAAGCTTTTCACGGTAACAAAATATTGGCATCTTAACACAACTGACTTGTCTCAGTGGACAAGTGTAGGAAAGACTCTTAATCTGGATATCTCAACTATTTGGTTGCAAATAACAGAAACCAACTCAAGCTAACTTAAGCAAAAAAGAATGTGGAGATGTCTCAAAGAACTCAAGGGTAGTAAAGCAGTTGGGCTTCTGGAATCAGAAACTATTCAGCCTTGAAGAACGTGGCAGAACTTGCTCTCCTGTCTCAGCCACGCCTCTTTAAGGTGGTCTGCGTCATTCTTCCCTCACAACAGACTGGTTCTCTTTCCTTCCCTGTTCACAGAATGGGGAAGGATGGTCCTAAAACAGTTCCGAACTGACAGCCTTTCCTCTCAAAAGACCAGCCTAGCCCGAAGGGCAATTTCTTGGCCTTAAAGAAAATTTCCTGGCAGAAAATCAGTTTAACCTGGCTTGGGAAGAATGATCACTCTGGTTTGGTCAACTGGCCAGAAGTACAGTGTCATTTAGTACAAATGTGTTTAGTACAAATAGTCCACTGGGGGACTACCCCAGTGGTCAAGACGTAAGTTTCCAGAAAAAGGGAGTTATGAGCTGGGAAGACATCCATAAAAGCTTTTGTTGCAATTTCCTATAGATTTTAACTGTAGTAGTTGCATCAATCAAATTGCCTGCTTTCTATCTTTCCTCTTCTTTGAGAGTTGTTCCCACAACCCTGCTGAGAATGGATATCAAACCACTTGACTCTTGCTATCCAGGTGACAGCTGGCTGGGCCAGGGTTTAATATCTGACACGTTACAGGCCAATCATAGTTTTCTGTCTGAAATTTGGAAATAGGATGTGAAAGCTGGGTCAGTTACTCATGGGTCCTGGACTTGTAAAACCATGGAAGGTTGATATTGGAGTAGCCATGCTAAGGCACATTCAGGCAAGGGAAACTGACCTACAGATACACAGTGAGATAGAAGCAGCTGATTGGAGAAATGGAAGAAAGAGCATGCTGGTTTTAAGAAAAAGACACTGACTGGTTTCTGACCTTCCAGTTCCCAGGTTCAGTCTCGTGCAGTCTTAATCACCAGTGTGCAGCTGGGTTCCATGAAATCATTTTGTCTGTTTATTGCAGATACCAAACTAGCTCAGTCAACTTGAGTAGATTTATGTTGACTGTAACCAGAGCAATCTGAATGAATTTGAAAACATCAGGGCCCAACGAGTGTCCTTTCTACCCCACACAGAAGTTTTTTCATTTTGAGCTCTGGTCACAGAGCTCTTTTTAGATTTTCCAACAAGTCATTATTTCATGCCTATCATGTTTAGCATAAAAAGCATTAACAAAGAAATAAGACACGTGGTCGTAGCCTCACGGGCTACAGTCTAGTTGAGAAGAGAATATAAAACACACCTAAAACAATTAGAGACTAGAAAAAAACAGTATATAATTTAAGTGTTAAATTTCAGGGCACAGAAACATTACTACCATACAAGAGACAGATCAAGATCCTTGTGGCTTGAATGGGCAGAGCTGAGAGAGGAGGGGGAAGGGTTCCACAGTGAGCAAACCAGCAGGACTGGAGAATAGGGTTCCCATGGCTAATTGGTAGGAAATTTGCTTAAGAATAGTTCTCTTATTTCTGATTACTAGCTTCTAGTTGGTGGAGAGTTCTCTTGTAATGTTGGGAAATTATGAAAGCACATTGCTTTAATTGATGTTGTTCTTCTCTGTAATCTCATAGCATTTTCAATGCTCTGTCTGCTTTCACTCACTTCAGCTTAATATAAGGAGATTAAATTTCCTGAGGCCAATCAGCTGTTTGTCCTACTCAATGAAGTGTTTTGTAAAAAACATTAACAATTGTGTCTAAAAATCTCACTTTCTTTATTGTATGTTGTCCTGTATGATGATGATTAATCGCAAATAAACCAAATACAGTCATCTAAATATGAACAAATGTGAATATTCATGTAGCAATTGAAATTCACAAAGTGTTTTGCTTTATAAAATAATCACCCTACAGTAAGTATATAGAAGTAACACTAGGAAGTTATAATAAAAGAAAATTGTTACAGTCATTATATATAATCTTCTAAGACACACAAAAAATATAGCCTGGAGAATGAAACAAAAATATATGTACATTCTTTTATGACATTATTATGAAACTATTATTAGAATTCCAGAATTGACCTGTTTAATTAATGAAAAATGACCTTTATTTGGTGTTAACCTTGCCATAGATTGCATGAACTCTGTTAATAAAACCACCAAAATAGTTGTCCTATGTGGGTAAATGACTACTGTGATATAGTTTGAAAATTATATCTAATTTATTGTTGATGATAAATCATGTTCCAAAACAATATGATGAAAACAATGTTTTAAAAGATGGCTCTTTTTTTTTTCTCTCTATAGCTATTTACAGTGTCAAATTTAACCTTAAAGTATAGTGATGAACACAAAAGAATTCTGAATAGAGAATTTTCACAATCCATTCTGTCCTTTCTATATCTTTGTTTAAAATGATTTTCTGAAAAGGATAATTTTCTTTTTAAAAAAATATTTATTTTATTTATTTGATTATTTGTCTGTGCCGGGTCTTAGTTGCAGCATGCAGTATCTCCGTAGCAGCACGCGGGATCTTTTTTAATTGAAGCATGCAGGATCTTTTAGTTGCAACATGCAGGATCTGGTTCCCTGATCAGGGATTGATCGGTCTGCCTGCATTGGGAGTGCAGTGTCTT
Source organism: Kogia breviceps (assembly GCF_026419965.1). Lineage (NCBI taxonomy): Eukaryota > Metazoa > Chordata > Mammalia > Artiodactyla > Physeteridae > Kogia > Kogia breviceps. The sequence continues at coordinate 67,726,860 of NC_081320.1, read as the reverse complement.
AACCACTGGTGCACCAGGGAAGTCCCACGATAATTTTCATTTAATCTTTAGTGACTTACTTAATCTTTATACTTCAAAGATAATTAATTAGCATTTATTTAAACTATTTTTTAGAAAATTATAATTTCATGGACTATGTATCTCTTTACGTTTACTTAGAATCAACACTTATCAAAGACTTATTGATTCATTAATAAGAGAACCAGCAAGATGGTGAAGCTTTTCTAAAATATATCTCTTTAATTTTAAAAGTAGTTTTATTAGAACTATGTCCATATGTTTATGCAAGTAATTTGAAATTGTAATTTTTTTAAAAAATTAATTTATTTATGTATTTATTTTTGGTTGCGTTGGGTCTTTGCTGGGCAGGCTTTCTCTAGTTGCAGAGAGTGGGAGCCACTCTTCATTGCAGTGTGTGAGCTTCTCATTGCGGTGGCTTCTCTTGTTGCGGAGCAGGGGCTCTAGGTGCACAGGTTTCAGTAGTTGTGGCACATGGGCTCAGTAGTTGTGGCTTGCAGGCTCTAGAGCACAGGCTCAGTAGCTGGGGTACACGGGCTTAGTTGCTCCACAGCATGTGGGATCTTCTCGGACCAGGGCTCGAACCCGTGTCCACTGCATTGGCAGGTGGATTCTTAACCACTGAGCAGCCAAGGAAGTCCCATAACTTGTTATTTTTTAAATGTCATATTTTAAATTTATAATTCAGGCATAAATACTACCTAAAGAAAATTAAAAACATTTAGATTAAAATATTAATTTAGAATAGTAATGCTTTTGTCTTAAATTGTTTTTAGAAGTACTTTTTAGAAATCATTTTACATAAGAAACTCAAAATGAGGGTTCACAGATATTACTTTCAAAACATAACTCAGAAGCACAGCAAGGTAAAATGTAGTGTAAAACTCCAGTCTGGACTTTCTTTTGCAATTGACTTGGCAACAAAATATTCAAAGAAAGAATCATACATAAGAAGTTTACCAATCTGGAAATACCCCATTCTTAGACAAAAAATAGGGACTTTGGGCTTCCCTGGTGGTGCAGTGGTTGAGAGCCCGCCTGCCGATGCAGGGAACATGGGTTCGAGCCCTGGTCTGGGAAGATCCCACATGCCGCGGAGCGGCTGGGCCCGTGAGACATGGCTACTGAGTCTGCGCGTCCGGAGCCTGTGCTCCGCAACGGGAGAGGCCACAACAGTGAGAGGCCCGCGTACAGAAAAAAAAAAAAAGGGACTTAGGGGAAAGAAACCGGCATTTATTAAGCTTCTATGCTATGCTAGGCACTTGCATAATTATCTCATAGTAATCCTTACTTTACAAAGTAGATATGATCTCCCTCTTATGTAGCGAAAATGAACCTCATAGCAGCTAAATAACTTCCTCAAGGAGTGATTGCTGGAACCCAATTATTACCTTGTAAATTCACAGTTTTCTCTTTTCCCTTCAGTAGCTATTTTATTTGAAACCGTGTCAACCAATGATCAGGTTAAATTTCAAAATCTCAGAATCTCAGAACAGGAATTTCTTTTTCTGTAATCAAATGAAACTGAAAAATGTCTCTCTTTTTTTTTTTTTTTTTTTTTTGTGATACGCGGGCCTCTCACTGTTGTGGCCTCTCCCGTTGCGGAGCACAGGCTCCGGACGCGCAGGCTCAGCGGCCATGGCTCACGGACCCAGCTGCTCGGCGGCATGTGGGATCCTCCCGGACCGGGGCACGAACCCGCGTACCCTGCATCGGCAGGCGGATTCTAAATGTCTCTCTTATAGAATTATTTAACATTATTAAAACTGTTTCTACAACTCCCTGTCTCTTTTAAAAGTTGATGAAATAAAGAAAGAGGGAGGGAGTCAAGATGGCATACTAGGAGGACACAGAATTCACATCTCTTCACAACTAGGGCACCTACCAGGCCCTGGTGGGGGACCACAAACACCTAAGGGGAAGGGAGGAACCCCTAGCAACTGGTTGTTTCCATTATAGTTTTACTCTTACTAATATATTTTTTATCTTTCTAATTTTATTTCCTTTTTTATTGTTTGATATTTTACTGTTCCTTTTTTGTTTCTTTTTTTTTTTTTTACCGTGCCACAAAGCTTGCGAAATCTTGGTTCCCAGGCTGGAGGCCGGGCCCGAGCTCCTGTGGTGGGAGCTCCAAGTCCAAAGTGCTGGACTAACAGAGAACTTCAGACCCCAGGGAATATTAATTGGAGTGAGGCCTCCTGGAGGTCCTCATCTCAGCACCAAGACTCAGCTCTATCCAACTGCTTGCAAACTCCAGGGCTAGATGTCTTAGGCCAAACAACCGGTAAGACAGGAATACAGTACCACCCATCAAAAAAAAAAAGAAACGACCAAAAAATATGTTACAGATGAAGGAGCAAGGTAAAAACCTACAAGGCCAAATAAATGAAGATGAAATAGGCAACCTACCTGAAAAAGAATTCAGAGTAATGATAGTAAAGATGATCGAAAATCTGGGACACAGTATGGAGAAAATACAAGAAACATTTAACAAGGATCTAGAAGAACAAAAGAGTAAACAAACAGTGACAAACAGCACAATTACTGAAACTAAAAATACTCTAGAAGGAATCAACAGCAGAATAACTGAGGCAGAAGAACAGATAAGTGAGCTGGAAGATAAAATGGTGGAAATAACTGCCAGGAAGCAGAATAAAGAAAAAAGAATGAAAAGAATTCAGGACAGTCTCAGAGACCTCTGGGACAACATTAAACACACCAACATTCAAATTATAGGGGTCCCAGAAGAACAAGAGAAAAAGAAAGGGTATGAGAAAATATTTGAAGAGATTATAATCGAAAACTTCCCTAACATGGGAAAGGAAATAGTCAAGTCCAGGAAGCACAGAAAGTACCATACAGGAAAAACCCAAAGAGAAACATGCTGGGACACATATTATTCCAACTATCAAAAATTAAATACAAAGAAAAAATATTAAAAGCAGCAAGGGAAAAGCAACAAATAACATACAAGGGAATCCCCATAAGGTTGACAGCTGATATTTCAGGAGAAACTCTGCAAGCCAGAAGGGAGTGGCAGGACATATTTCAAGTGATGAAAGGCAAAAACCTACAATGAAGATTACTCTACCCAGCAAGGTTCTCATTCAGATTCAATGGAGAAATCAAAACCTTTACAGGTAAGCAAAAGTTAAGAGAATTAAGCACCACCAAACCAGCTTTACAACAAATGCTAAAGGAACTTTTCTAGGCAGGAAACACAAGAGGAGGAAAAGACCTACAATAACAAACCCAAAACAATTCAGAAAATGGTAATAGGAACATATGTATCCATAATTACCTTAAATGTAAATGGATTAAATACTCCCACCAAAAGACATAGAGTGGTTGAATGGATACAAAAACAAGACCTGTACATATGCTGTCTACAAGAGACCCACTTCACACCTATGGACACATACAGACTGAAAATGAGGGGATGGAAAAAGATACACCATACAAATGAAAATCAAAAGAAAGCTGGAGTAGCAATCCTCATATCAGACAAAGTAGACTTTAAAATAAAGACTATTACAAGAGACACAGAAGGACACTACATGATGTTCAAGGGATAAATCCAAGAAGAACACATAACAATTGTAAATATTTATGCAGCCAAAAGAGGAGCACCTCAAAACGTAAGGCAAATGCTAACAGCCATAAAAGGGGAAATCAACAATAACACAATCATAGTAGGGGACTTTAACACCCCACTTTCACCAATGTACAGATCATCCAAAATGAAAATAAATAAGGCAACACAAACTTTAAATGATACATTAAACAAGATGGACTTAATTGATATTTATAGGACATTACATCCAAAACCAACAGAATACACTTTCTTCTCAAGTGCACATGGAATATTCTCCAGGATTGATCATATCTTGGGTCACAAATCAAGCCTCGGTGAATTTAAGAAAATGGAAATCATATCAAGTATCTTTTCTGACCACAATACTATGAGACTATATATCAATTATAGGAAAAAAACTGTAAAAAATACAAACACATGGAGGCTAAACAATATGCTACTAACTAACCAAGAGATCACTGAAGAAATCAAAGAGGAAATCAAAGAATACCTAGAGACAAATGACAATGAAAACAACAACCCCAAACCTATGGGATGCAGCAAAAGCAGTTCTAAGAGGGAAGTTTATAGCTATACAAGCCTACCTCAAGAAACAAGAAAAATCTCAAATAACAATCTAACCTTACACCTAAAGGAACTAGAGAAAGAACAAACAAAACCCAAAGTTAGCAGAAGGAAAGAAATTCTAAAGACCAGAGCAGAAATAAATGAAATAGAAACAAAGAAAATAGCAAAGATCAATAAAACTAAAAGCTGTTTCTTTGAGAAAATAAACAAAATTGATAAACCATTAGCCAGACTCATCAAGAAAAAGGGGAGAGGACTCAAATCAATAAAATTAGAAATGAAAAAGAAATTACAACAGACACCACACACACAAAAAAAGCATCCTAAGAGACTACTACAAGCAACTCTATGCCAGTAAAATGGACAACCTGAAAGAAATGAACAAATTGTTAGAACAGTATAACCTTCCAAGACTAAACCAGGAAGAAATAGAAAATATAAAGAGACCAATCACAAGTAATGAAACTGAAACTGTGATTAAAACTCTTCCAACAGGGCTTCCCTGGTGGCACAGTGGTTGAGAGTCCGCCTGCCGATGCAGGGGACATGGGCTCATGCCCCGGTCCGGGAAGATACCACATGCCGCGGAGCAGCTAGGCCCGTGAGCCATGGCCGCTGAGCCTGCGCGTCTGGAGCCTGTGCTCCACAACGGGAGAGGCCACAACAGTGAGAGGCCCGCGTATCACAAAAAAAAAAAAAAAAAAATCTTCCAGCAAACAAAGTCCAGGACCAGATGGCTTCACAGGTGAATTCTATCAAACATTTAGAGAAGAGCTAACACCCATCCTTCTCAAACTCTTCCAAAAAATTGCAGAGGAAGGAACACTCCAAAACTCATTCTACGAGGCCATAATCACCCTGATACCAAAACCAGACAAAGTTACTACAAAAAAGAAAATTACAGACCAATATCACTGATGAATATAGATGCAAAAATCCTCAACAAAATAGTAACAAACAGAATCAAACAACACATTAAAAGGATCATACACCATGATCAAGTGGGATTTATCCCAGGGATGCAAGGATTCTTCAATATATGCGTGTCAATCAATGTGATACACCATATTAACAAATTGAAGAATAAAAACCATATGATCATCTCGATAGATGCAGAAAAAGCTTTTGACAAAATTCAACACCCATTTATGATAAAAACTCTCCAGAAAGTGGGCAGAGGGAATCTACCTCAACATAATAAAGGCCATGTACGACAAGCCCACAGCAAACATCATTCTCAATGGTGAAAAACTGAAAGCATTTCCTGTAAGATCAGGAACAAGACAAGGATGTCCACTCTTACCACTATTATTTAATGTAGTTTTTGAAGTCCCAGCCACGGCAGTCAGAGAAGAAAAAGAAATAAAAGGAATACAAATTGGAAAAGAAGAAGTAAAACGGTCACTGTTTGCAGATGACATGGTACTATACATAGAGAATCCTAAAGATGTCACCAGGAAACTACTAGAGCTAATCAATGAATCTGGTAAAGTAGCAGGATACAAAGTTAATGCACAGAAATCTCTTGCATTCCTATACACTAATGATGAAAAGTCTGAAAGAGAAATTAAGGGAACACTCCCATTTACCCTTGCAACAAAAAGAATTAAAAACCTAGGAACAAACCTACCTAAGGAGATAAAAGACCTATATGCAGAAAACTGTAAGACAGTGATGAAAGAAATTAAAGATGATACAAATAGATGGAGAGATATACCATGTTCTTTGGTTGGAAGAATCAACATTGTGAAAATGACTATACTACCCAAAGCAATCTACCAATTCAATGCAATCCATATCAAACTACAAATGGCATTTTTCACAGAACTAGAACCAAAAATGGCACAATTTGTATGGAAACACAAAAGATCCCTAATGGCTAAAGCAATCTTGAGAAAGAAAAACGGAGCTGGAGGAATCAGGCTCCTGGACTTCAGACTATACTACAAAACTACAGTAATCAAGACAGTATGGGAAAAAAAAAAAAAGACAGTATGGTACTGGCACAAAAACAGAAATATAGATCAATGGAACAGGATAGAAAGCCCAGAGATAAACCCACACACCTATGGTCAACTAAACTATGACAAAGGAGGCAAGGATATACAATGGAGAAAAGACAGCCTCTTCAGTAAGTGGCACTGGGAAAACTGGACAGCTACATGTAAAAGAATGAAATTAGAACATTCCCTAACATCGTATACAAAAATAAACTCAGAATGGATTAAACACCTACATGTAAGTCCAGACACTATAAAACTCTTAGAGGACAACATAGGCAGAACACTGACATAAATCACAGCAAGATCCTTTTTGACCCACCTCCTAGAGAAATGGAAATAAAAACAAATAAACAAATGGGACCTAATGAAACTTAAAAGCTTTTGCACAACAGAGGAAATGATAAACAAGACCAAAAGACAACCCTCAGAATGGGAGAAAATATTTGCTAATGAAGCAACTGACAAAGGATTAATCTCCAAAATATACAAGCAGCTCATGTCGTTCAATATCAAGAAAACAAACAACCCAATCCAAAAATGGGCAGAAGACCTAAATAGACATTTCTCCAAAGAAGATATACAGATTCCCCACAAACACATGAAAGGATGCTCAATATCACTAATCATTAGAGAAATGCTAATCAAAACTACAATGAGGCATCACCTCATACCAGTCAGAATGGCCATCATCAAAAAAATCTACAAACAGTAAATGCTGGAGAGGGTGTGGAGAAAAGGGAACCCTCTTGCACTGTTGGTGGGAATGTAAATTGATACAGCCACTATGGAGAACAGTACAGAGGTTCTTCAAAAAACTAAAAATAGAGCTACCATATGACCCAGCAATCCCACCAACCATTGGGCATATACCCATGTAGCACAATATTCATTGCAACTCTGTTTACAATAGCCAGGACATGGAAGCAACCTAAGTGTCCATTGACAGATGAATGGATAAAGAAGATGTGGCACATATATACAATGGAATATTACTCAGCCATAAAAAGAAACGAAATTTAGTTTTTTGTAGTCAGGTGGATGGACCTAGAGACTATCATACAGAGTGAAGTAAGTCAGAAAGACAAAGAAAATACTGTGTGCTAACACATATATATGGAATCTAAAAAAAAAAAAAAAAAAAGGTTCTGATGAACCTAGTGGCAGGACAGGAATAAAGACACAGACGTAGAGAATGGACTTGAGGACACGGGGAGGGGGAAGGGTAAGCTGGGACGAAGTGAGAGAGTAACAGTGACGTATATACACTACCAAATGTAAAATAGGTAGCTAGTGGGAAGCAGCTGCATAGCAGAGGAAAATAAGCTTGGTGCTTTGCGACCACCTAGAGGGGTGCGATAAGGAGGGTAGGAGGGAGACTCAGGAAGGTGGGGATATGGGATATACGTACGGCATATAACTGATTCACTTTGTTATATAGCAGAGACTAACACAACATTGTAAAGCAATTATACTCCAATAAAGATGTTAAAAAAAAAAAAAAAAAAGAAAGAAAGAGGGAGGACTCTTTTAGATTAAAAGCATGTAAAGAGATTGACGGGATCCAGGGCACGCTACCCCAAAACATGTACAACCATTTCCTCCTCTACAAGATATAACAAACAAATGCAATGCATAAAACTTTATTGGATCCCGTTTAGGAAAAAAAAACTGATAGAAGAGATATTCTTGGGACAATTGGGGGAAAATTGAATAAGAACTGGATATTGAATGACATAAGTGAATTATTAATTTACGTTGGGTAACATGGTAAAACCCGAATGAACTTTTTGGCCAACCCAATATTTGAGAGGTAAGTGTTATGATACCTGCAACTTATTTTTAAATGATTCAGCAACAGTATAAAATATGTATAGATAGTTCATTGGTAAGTGATGAAATAAATATGGTAAAATCATAAAAATAGTTGGATCTGGGTGGAGAGTATACCGATATTCATTGTAATTTTCTTAAATTTGTCTCCATGTATGAATAAGTTCATAATAAAAAGGTTGGAGAGATAAAAATCAAGTGTGTAAGCTTCTGCTTAACCTCAGTTTTTTTTTTTTAAGGACACCACAAATTATGTAAATTAAATAGATGAACTTCAGTCAACTGTCCTACAAATTCAAATCAGTTTCATTCAAAAAGTGAGTTTTATTTATTTGTTGAGTATCTACTCAGTTGAGAACATTGCATTCATGCAATGCTGATTCAAAAGTGATAGAGAAGACAAGAATACAGCGTTTGGGGTTAGGATTAGCACATGTTAAGAAATTAGGATAATAAAATAATCAACGAGTGTTGGAGAGTTTAAGAGTAATGGGAGATCTCTGAGGACAGCACTAGTGGAATCTTGAGCCTATGTTTTAAAAATGGGGAGGATTTGAAAAGGAAGAATTAAAAGATTACTGTTGAGTGAATCAAAATGAGCAAAGACATGGAAGTGAGGATGAGTTTACATGTTTTGTAAATCAAAGATATAAAACTGTCATTCTAAACTTCAGATCTCTTGGAGAATACTGGTAATTCTTTATTGAGTTGGCATAATTCCAGACTAAAAGTAAGAAATGTGGTCAATGCAACAATATTACAAGTAAATGCATGATTTCCTTTAGGTTTTTTGAAATATTGAAAATAGCTATGTTAACCAAAATTTCAGAAATGGATACCTAATTGAAATTAAAAGGTGCTTATTTGGGGCCTTTATAAGCCTTCCCCACTTTGTATTTGGGGTTTGTTAGGACTGCAGCCCAGGAGACACAAATTCAAAAAGCACTTGAACTATTATACAAAGCGGAGGAGGCTTTTAAAGGCGAAAACAGAAATGGTACATTAATTACATGAATTGTTTATCAAGAATTATAATTGGAGCTGGCAAGAAGTAAAGGTGCTTGTTAAATAAAGATTAGTTGGGGTCCAAAATGGTTGCAGAGTTACCAGGGGAAACTTTGAGACCAATGAGGTTGCAGTTGGCAGGTGCTCTTCTGAATATGGCAGGTGGTGTCCCTGGGTCTGGTACAATTCAAGGAAAGTTCAAGGCCTCAGAGATGGTGCAGAGATGTATCTAAGACCAGATCCTGAATGGCTGCCCAATGCATTTTTGTATGCCTGAACTGTGAGCTCTTAGGTTCCTTTGATTAATTTTGCACAACATTAGAGGTGCTAGCTACTAATGTAGGGGCTGGTAACTTTCATTGCCAGTAGCTATTAGGTTCTTTAGGTGTGAAGAGATGTTGGTCTGGGCTAATATGGTAGGCAGTAACTAGTGGCAGCTGGTAAAATAGGCCCCATGTAAAAGCTAATCTGGGTCCCTCCACGAGGGGCTTCAACATATAAGGGAGATGAACAGATGATCTCTCTGCACATTGTACAAAGTTAGGCAGGCCATGAAGTCATTCTCAGAAGTATGGTCCCTGGTTCTTATAAGCATTACCCTAGCCAATTTTAATGACATTCATTTTCACATAAAACTAAGGCTAAGGCCTACTTGAAACCTACTGAGTTATTGAGGGTTATGAGGTTCTGATAGTCATAAGCTAAAATTAGTGATTTGTTAGAATGTAGTGAGGACTGATGCGGTGTTCTTCTAGGAAGATAGGATGCATGTAGAGCTATAGCATATGCGCATAAATGGGTGGTGGAAATTCCCATAATTTTCAGGAAGGACACTTTTGTTATCATTGCTTCATCAGTATTCTTTTAGGTTGGTTATGGTTTTCCAAAGTTGCTGTTCTTCCATTCCATGCTCAATTAAGCTTCAATAGGGGTTTTGATTAACTAACAACATGCAGTACTATATGTTTGCATCAATAGTGTTTTAGCATGGAATTTTATAATATTTAGACTTCAGAATATGTACACATTGTTCAAATAATACATAAGTCATACTAGAATTGCAAAAATAGATGCATACATAATCTCCTCCAACTTTCCCATTGAGTGGCACTTCATTGTTATCCCCAACTCTTTTTCCATTGGGAAATGAGAATGAGTATATAGGAAAGCAAGTATAGGGTGTAGATTGTTCTAGAGTTTTCTCTACTGCCTAAAGCTGTCATTGGCAAAAACTGTTTGAGACCAACAGTTCTGTTCCTATTACCTGCTATTAATAAATGCCAGAGCTTTCTCTTTTTTTTTTTTTTTTTTTTTTTTTTTTTTTTTTTTTTTTTTTTTTTGCGGTATGCGGGCCTCTCACTGTTGTGGCCTCTCCCGTTGCGGAGCACAGGCTCCGGACGCGCAGGCCCAGCGGCCATGGCTCACGGGCTTAGTCGCTCCGCGGCATGTGGGATCCTCCCGGACCAGGGCACGAACCCGTGTCTCCTGCATCGGCAGGCGGATTCTCAACCACTGCGCCACCAGGGAAGCCCAGAGAGCTTTCTCTTTTTATGAACAAAACAGCAATCTAAATTATACAGGGTAAGTTTGACAAATACTATGATCTATTAATATTAAAATATCCATCTGTTTACATTTCTTCTCTAGAGTATAAAATTGCTAATCTGAGAAGCAAGACACTGATGGCATTCAGACAACAGAACTTTTCTAAAAGGGTTGTTTTAATGGTCAACCGTTAAAAAAAAATCAACCCAATGAAGTGATGTAAGAATTATTTGTTGTAGTAGTAGTTAGAAGTGACAGCATGATCTACTTAGGATATAAATGATGGCTTAATTTTTCTGAGAAACTACTGTTTCAAAGTGTTAAATTGAAATTTTATATCTGTACATATGTTACATGAATATATAAAATGTATATGAATATTAACTATTAAGCTTACAATAGATGAAATGGTAAAATGTCTCTCTTTTTCTTTCATCATGCACTTTAGGATACCTAAACTCCAGAAAATTCTTTGCTCCGTTAAAGATTAAGCCACAGAAATTTACCATGAGTGATTGCTCACTGTTCTGTGTAATCTGAGTTTACAGGTGTTTTTTCAGTTATGAGGATGGACCTTAAAAGATGCCGTTGATAGGTTGATTGGTCTAAAACTGGCAGATGTGTGTTTGGCCCATGCAATTTTTTTTTTTTTTTTTTTTTTCGGTACGCGGGCCTCTCAGTGTTGTGACCTCTCCCGTTGCGGAGCACAGGCTCCGGACGCGCAGGCTCAGCGGCCATGGCTCACGGGCCCAGCCGCTCCGCGGCATGTGGGATCCTCCTGGACCCGGGCACGAACCCGCGTCCCCTGCATTGGCAGGCAGACGCTCAACCACTGCGCCACCAAGGAAGCCCTTCATGCAATTTTTAAAAAGGAATTGAATTAATTCTTAATATTGAAAAACTGGGAAATTTACATAAAAGGCCAGATGTGATGTTTCTCTTGGGAAAAAAATTTAAAGAGGAATGCTTTTGCCACTGGGCCTTTATTCACTACTTAGTCAGAGTCGTGAATTAGCTGGTCCATTAACTGGGTACCTGTTATTCCCTGACACTGATACTGAGGACCAACTGCCGTTTAATATCATGCTAGTGCTGTATATTTTTTTTATACTCACGTGCGTCACTCATTTACTTCTTGGCCTCTGTAGGCATTTGAGTGTAGGATATCTGAGTTAACTTACAGAGACCTTGGGATATTTATGGAATTTCACCTATTGTATTATCATGTAGCCTCAAGCCCATATAAAAGTGGGAGGGGGGTACCAATTTCAGAATGCTGCCCCTCTATTTTTAAGAAAAATCCAACTACAGTTGATTCCTATTCAAGTATAATTTCATTTGTTAGCTAATGTTATCGTGTTCATGTAAAAATACATTGCTTTAAACATTTTTCCAGTTATGTTCTGTGGAACTCCAGAAAATGGTGACTGGAAAACAAATGCCTCTCTAGTCAATTAAGTTAGGGAAGCACTGAACAGTAGTGTCTCCTCTTGATTCTTAATGCATAGAAGTGTATAGAAGGCTCTGAGAAGTCCTGGAGCAACTTTATTTAATGGTTAATCAAATAAACAAACTTATTTGGCAGAGGAAGATTTCTTTCTCTGAAAAATTATTCACTGAAAACTCTTCACTTGGAAAATGCGTCATCCATCCCTTCATTCAACAAATAGATATTGAATACCCACTATGCGCTAGACTCTGTGAATAAGACAGAGATGGCCATGACCAATATATTTTTTTAATTTTTAAACATCTTTATTGGAGTATAACTGTTTTACAATAGTGTGTTAGTTTTTCCTTTACAACAAAGTGAATTAGTTATACATATACATATGTTCCCATATCTCTTCCCTCTTGCATCACCCTCTCTCCCACCCTCCCTATCCCACCCCTCTAGGTGGTCACAAAGCACAGAGGTGATCTCCCTGTGCCATGCGGCAGCTTCCCACTAGCTATCTAATTTACATTTGGTAGTGTATATATGTCCCTGCCACTCTCTCACTTCGTCACAGCTTACCCTTCCCCCTCCCCATATCCTCAAGTCCATGCTCTAGTAAGTCTGTGTTTTATTCCCGTCCTACCACTAATCTCTTCATGACATTTTTTTTTTCCTTAGGGTCCATATATACGTGTTAGCATATGGTATTTGTTTTTCTCCTTCTGACTTACTACTTCACTCTGTATGACAGACTCCAGGTCTATCCACCTCATTACAAATAACTCAGTTTCATTTCTTTTTATGGCTGAGTAATATTCCATTGTATATATGTGTCACATCTTCTTTATCCATTCATCTGTTGATGGACACTTAGGTTGCTTCCATGTCCTGGCTATTGTAAATAGAGCTGCAATGAACATTTTGGTACATGACTCTTTGAATTATGGTTTTCTCAGGGTATATGCCCAGTAGTGGGATTGCTGGGTCAAATGGTAGTTCTATTTGTAGTTTTTTAAGGAACCTCCATACTGTTCTCCATAGTGGCTGTATCAATTTACATTCCCACCAGCAGTGCAAGAGGGTTCCCTTTTCTCCACACCCTCTCCATCATTTATTGTTTCTAGAGTTTTTGATGATGGCCAATCTGACCAGTGTGAGATGATATCTCATTGTAGTTTTGATTTGCATTTCTCTAATGATTAATTACGTTGAGCATTCTTTCATGTGTTTGTTGGCAATCTGTATATCTTCTTTGGAGAAATGTCTATTTAGTTCTTCTGCCCATTTTTGGATTGGGCTGTTTGTTTTTTTGTTATTGAGCTTCATGAGTTGCTTATAAATTTTGGATATTAATCCTTTGTCAGTTGCTTCATTTGCAAATATTTTCTCCCATTCTGAGGGTTGTCTTTTGGTCTTGTTTATGGTATCCTTTGCTGTGCAAAAGCTTTTAAGTTTCATTAGGTCCCATTTGTTTATTTTTATTTCCATTTCTCTAGGAGATGGGTCAAAAAGGATCTTGCTGTGATTTATGTCATAGAGTGTTCTGCCTATGTTTTCCTCTAAGAGTTTGATAGCGTCTGGCCTTACATTTAGGTCTTTAACCCATTTTGAGTTTATTTTTGTGTGTGATGTTAGGGAGTGTTCTAATTTCATACTTTTACATGTAGCTGTCCAGTTTTCCCAGCACCACTTATTGAAGAGACTGTCTTTTCTCCACTGTATATTCTTCCCAAATAGATATTGAATAGATATTGAATACTCAATATTGAATATTGAATGCGCTAGACTCTGTGAATAAGACAGAGATGGCCATGACCAATATTTTTACATTATATGAGCCCCTCACTTCTCATGAAGGCTATTTCAGGCATTAACTGCACTACTTTTTGTTTTGCCAGTAACAGTAACTTTGTTAATGGAGAGAAAGAAAAGTTGGAAAGAAACACTGACAAGGGCTTCCCTGGTGGCGCAGTGGTTAAGAACCTGCCTGCCAATGCAAGGGACACGGGTTCAAGCCCTGGCCTGGGAAGATCCCACATGCCACAGAGCAACTAAGCCCGTGCACCACAACTACTGAGCCTGTGCTCTAGAGCCCGCATGCCACAACTACTGAGCCCATGTGCCACAACTAGTGAAGCCTGTGCACCTAGAGCCTGTGCTCCGCAACAAGAGAAGCCACTGCAATGAGAAGCCCCCACACCGCAACAGAGCAGCCCCTGCTCGCCACAACTAGGGAAAGCCTGCACACAGCACCAAAGACCCAACACAGCCAAAAATAAATAAATAAATAAATTTATAAAAAAACAAACACATTCTATAAAAACATTGACAAAATTGGCTAGATATGGGGAATTATATAGAAGACTGAATGAGGAAATCGCAGTGACTTGAAAGAGGCAATAAACTTGAGTAAGCTTTGGGGAAAAGAAATCTTATTTGGGGCATATGTATCAATTAGGATGCTTTGGGCTATGAATAATAAAAAAATTCAACCAAAGAGACACATATAATAAGGAAAATTATTCTCTCCCTTATTGAGAAATTCAGGGATAGAATGATTCCAAGGTTGTTTAATTCAGTAGCTTGACATCAGTGATTAAGGTCCTTTCTACATTTCCTCTCTTTCATGCACAGTGAGCTGGTCTTTCTCCTCAAGCTTGCCCCTCCATAGTCACAAATGGCTGCCACAGCTCCAAGCATCACATCCTTACAAAATAATAATAATAGCTAAAATTTACTTCACACTTTTATTTATTTATTTATTTGGCTGCATTGGATCTTCAATGCTGTGTGCCGGCTTTCTCTAATTGCAGTGAGTGGGGGCTTCTCTTTCGTTGCTGTGTGCAGGCTTCTCATTGCTTTGGCTTCTCTTGTTGTGGAGCATGGGCTCTAGGCGCACAGGCTTCAGTAGTTGTGGCTCGCGGGCTCTAGAGCGCAGGCTCAGTAGTTGTGGTGCACGGGCTTAGTTGCTGCACAGCATGTGGGGATCTTCCTGGACCAGGGCTCGAACCCATGTCCCCTGCATTGGCAGGCAAATTCTTAACCACTGTGCCACCAGGGAAGTTCCTACTTCACACTTTTGATACGCCAGATACTGTTCTAAACACTTTACATATATTAATTCCTTTGTTCCTTACAACAACCCCATGAATTGGTTCTATCATCCTATTTTACAGTTAAGAAAATTGAGGTGTAGAAGTTATGTAACTTGTTTGGAGTTACCTAGCTAGTGAGTGGCATCACTGAGATACAACTGCAGGCAGTTTGGCTCCAACAAAAGAAGAGCATACCCTTTTCATGTTCCCTTATAAGAAGAGTAAGGACAACTCTTTAGAACCCCCGTTTCCTGCCTCTTCCCTTAAGTGTCACTAGCTAGCCTGATGTGCATCACATGCACATTCCTAAACCAAATCACCCTAAGGGGAATGAAATTGTCATAGATAGTTTAGATTAACCAAGATTAATCTCTCGGGCTGGAGGGTAACTAAACCTCCCCCTATACATCAACTAAGTGAGGTTCATCGAAGCAAGGGGCTTGTGTTCCATATTTGGGGCTCAGATTCACTGAGGCAGTAGTGGGAGTCACAAGAATGGGACAGATTTCTGAGGAAGATGGTATAGAAATCAGAGGGCTAAAAACTGAAACTTAAAGAAGTTGAGCGGAAGGATGGTTGAAGCAATATTGTCCAAATGTTGAGAACTGTTTGAACTATGTGGTAGGTACATGGGGTTCGTTATATAATATCACTGTCTATTTTTGTGTGTGTCTGAAAATTTCCCTAATGAAAATTTTTGAAAGACACAGCAAAACAAAAACCAACCATGGAGACTTTGGAAACTCTCACTCGGAAGGGACTTCCTGTCCTTGCTTCCCCAACCCCTCTGCCACCTTGTACCTTCCTTAACCCTTGTCTAAGATTTGAACCCACTCTGGGACTTTGAGACAAGTTCTGGTCCCAGGCAGGGAATATAAAAGAAGCCCTAGTTTGGCCTCTCACTGGTTCGGTTTCCATTCATTTCTGTTGCTGATCTCCTCTGGCTATTCTCGGATTCTCTGGCTTCCTCTCCTGTCGCCATTTCTACTTGGCCTCAGAGCCTGAATTTCTCAACCCTGATCTTCAATCTTTCTGTGGCCAGGTCCTGATAAGATACCTGCCTCTGGACTAGTTATCTAACTGCTGGGGTCTCTGCTATTTTCCAGAAACATAAGGCCTTTATCTAAAGGACATTAAATGTGGGCCTTATTATGAAACATTTTAAACTAATAGCATTCAAGTCTGGCATGTCCCCTTTCATCGTGAATTTTTCATTTGAGAGTTTTCTTACAACTATATCCCTCCATACTTGTCGCTAATATAACCAACCTGTGACTTTACTCCTGTGCTCATCACTTTGATGACTGCTTCATCCTGAAAGTCTGCTTAGATTCTCAAGATCAGCACTCATATCCAGCTTTAATAGCAGGAGATAAAGAGCTTTCAGACAAGGTAAACAGGAAAGGAGTACTTGCAGGTGTGGAAGAAATATAAGGGAAAAGTAGCCCAATGTTTCCCTTTAGGTTTCTGAAACATGAGCAAACTACCAGATTGCATAAGCAAATGGAAGTGCTACCAAGAAGCAAAAGATGAAGTTGGCAGAAATGTACAGTTTACTGTAAAAAGAAAACAAAATATAACAAAGCAAATGAATAATGTAAATGAGTTTGGGCATAAATGCTCAACATAAATGCCTGATAGTAGTTTTCTACAGCCAAGCATGTTTAAACATTTTGTAGTTTTGCAGAATTTATATCGCTGGGCTCCAAGTAAAAAGTGTTTCTGATAACACCCCCTGTGTTGTAACCATAATCTCAGTGATCTCTTATGCATGACACTCACTTTAAAACACAGAAGCGCATCTAGCTCTGAGGCAGCCAGCTTTGGCCTCCAAGGCTGTGGGTATTGCATGCAGGATGGCGAGAGCTTGATCAACTTCCTCCCTTCAGAGGAAGCAGGGCAGGGCCGGCCCAGCCTTGGCAGAGTGGCACTGAGGAAGGGGAAATCATCCAGTGAACCACTCGAGTTCCCCCGAATTCAGTTCAATAAGTGATTATTGAGCATCCACTGTGTACAGTGTACAACAAAAGAAATAACGTCTTTGCTGAACTGGAGATTACTGTCTCAGCAGGGGTTATTACTCCTTAGAGTTTACCTTTTCTTTTTTTCTTTTTTTTTTTTTTTTTTTGCAAAGGGTCCCTTTGGTGAATCCTGTGGATCCCTTCCCAGGATAATGTTTTAAAATACATAAAATAAAGTTCATAAGATTTCAAAGGAGACCAATTATATTGAAATAGTCATCAAACTATTAAAGAAGCAAATTTGTGATACAGTAATATATATGTTTCTTTATGAATAAAAAGATCTAGTGGTGAGTCTAATAATTCCTGTAATTTCAGTGTTGATTGTAAGTATTTCGAGAGCTCTGTAACAACTCTAATGTGATATAAAGAGATCAGCAATCTATGATGATGATAAAGTCACAGTACAGTTACTGCTACTGTGGTTTGTTGTCTACATTCATAAGAAAGAAAGGCTAAATTTCAGTTAGAGGTTAATAAAAATAAATGCGTAACTTTTTTCCCCTCCAAATTCATAAACTCGTGAATTCAATCCCCTTGGACTCTGTGGACCTCAGGTTAAGAACTTCTCATTGGGTGTGTGTGTGTGTGCACACATGTGCTCATACACGTGTCCTTCAGCCAGGGTAGCATGTTGGAATAATAAATTACCTAAATAATTAAAATATGAGGTAGAATAGGATAAGTGCTGTAGGATTGCAGCAGCAACGTGCTACAGGGATTCAATTGGGAGAGGAAATCTGAAAAGGCTTAAAAATAGGTAAAGGGGAAGAAAAGAGAGTGGAGAGAAGGGAGGCAGGCATATTAGCTTCTGGGTCATCCTTTTCTTCCCATCCTCCTACTCCTCAGCTAATTAAACTAACACTGGCTTACTTTTGGAGCTAGCCCTAGGTGGAGTATGATTTAGAGCAGTTCTCAAACAGTCTGAGGTCAGTATCCCTTTGCACCGTTATAAATTATTGAGTACCCAAAGAGCTTTTGTCTGTGTGGATTATATCTATAAATATTTATTATACTAGAAATTAAAATTGAGAAATTTAAAAATATTTATCAATTTATAGTATATGTTACATAAATAGCATTTTTTGGTGACACATCACTATTTTCTATAATAATAACAAAAATATTAGGAAGGAGACATGGTCTTATATTTTTGCAAATCTCTTTAAATTCTGGCTTAATAAAAGAGAGTTGGAGGGGCTTCCCTGGTTGCGCAGTGGTTAAGAATCCGCCTGCCAATTCAGGGAACACAGGTTCAATCCCTGGTCCGGGAAGATCCCACATGCTGCGGAGCAACTAAGCCCATGCGCCACAACTACTGAGCCTGCACTCTAGAGCCCATGAGCCACAACTATTAAAGTCTGCCTGCCTAGAGCCCATGCTCCGCAACAAGAGAAGCCACTGCAATGAGAAGCTCGTGCACCACAACGAAGAGTAGCCCCTGCTCACTGCAACTAGAGAAAGCCCACATGCAGCAACAAAGACCCAACACAGTCAAAAAAAAAAAAAAAATCCTATTAAAAAAAAAAAAAAAGACAGTTGGAACCTGTATTTGCTTTTGCATTCAGTATGTTGCAATAGCACATGTTATATAGCCCCTGGAAAGCTGCACTGTATTCTCGTGAAAGAACAGGAGTGAGACAGGCAAATAATGTCTTAATATCATTGTGAAAATAGTTTTGACCTTGTAGACCCTCAGGGGTCCTCAGACCATACTTTGAGATCTTTGATTTAGGGATTTCTAACATTTTTCTTCTTTGTTTTATGATTTGAATTTTCTTCAACTACGGAAAAAGACGAATTCTATAACTAGAAATAAATGATATTATGTGTGTGCTTGTTGTTTTCAAACATATGTGTGTTGGATATCTCTTGGTGTCCCTCTAGACGTCCAGCTGTCCCTCCATTTCTCCATCTTGTTCTGTGACCTATATGGATAGCATCAACAGGCTCCAGTTGGGTTTGGCCAACGCGTAGCACCTGTGGGAGATCAAAGGGAGGGAGGAGAGTGAGGCTGGGGTATTTATCCCCTACTTGAAGAGGGCTTACTTTGTCCTTCACCACAGGTCAGAGTTCTTATCACAGAACCCTCTGCATACAACGCTCTCCAGGTACAGGTTTCTGGAAGCCCTTCCTACTCTCATCCCTTCAGGAACAGAGGTGATACCATGCTTCCCTATTACTAGCCTGAGGGGATTAGACTTCATGATTTATCTCTACCCTGCCTGCATCTTTGAAAATAGTCCCTTTATTACACTCTCCTCAAAATTCCTAATTTGGTTGCACCATCTGTTTCTTGCCAGACTGATTAACGCAAGCTTTGAGAGTTACATGACCTTAGGGATAAACTTCAGTTAAAGTATCATCCATGGCACCAGATCCACTTGATCTTAATGGAAGTTAGAAAGCTGTGAAGCCCTGGTGTCTCAGAGCCTAAGGTCTTTAATGGCTTGGGAATGAGAGCTAGGTGCGTTGAGGACCTACTGGTATCTGCAAAGATTTCTTGGTTTTGCCTCTGCTTGATTTTATTTTCATTGATGCATAGATAAAACAGAAACATAGCTGCAAAACTATGTTTGGATGAAGACCAAATATATATTTCTTATTATACCACAGTATCAGTTAATTAATTCCACAGGCAGCAATGCCTATCACCTACTATAGTACCTGATTCACAGTGAACGCTTAATAAATATTTGTAGAGTGGAGAAATTTTTCTTAAGTGAAGAAAACAGGTTTATTAGTAGAACATTTCCAGTGGTTAAGAAGGGAGAGGATCAATCTGCTCAAATCAGACTACTTGAAGTTTGATTCTGAAGCTCCTTGTCAGAGAATATAGTTATCTGCATATAACAGGCACATAAATATGCTGAATGAATAAATGAAATTTCTTCTCTATGACATATAAAGATTCTGGTTCAACTGTGACAGGCACTGTATTTGGTGCTATTATATAACATATCCCATTTAATCTTTAAAATAGTCACGTGAAGTAGGCAGCACTGGATTACCAAGTGTGGGCTTAGTGCCCCAGCAAAACTGGGGCACCCAAATTTGGAAAAAATTAATATCTGATGTCTTATTTAAAAAAGAACTTGATAGGGGCTTCCCTGGTGGCGCAGTGGTTGAGAATCCGCCTGCCGATGCAGGGGACAGGGGTTCGTGCCCCGGTCTGGGAAGATCCCACATGCCGTGGAGCGGCTGGGCCCGTGAGCCATGGCCGCTGAGCCTGCGCGTCCGGAGCCTGTGCTCTGCAACGGAGAGGCCACAACGGTGAGAGGCCCGCATAACGCAAAAAAAAAAAAAAAAAAAAAGAACTTGATAATACTGTAGTCAACATTGCAAAAATTAGGACTTTTTCTACATTACGTTTAGTATTATTTCCATTTTAAATTATGTATTCGGGAGTACTTTGTATTATTACTGAGAGTGTCTAAAGCTCTTCATCTGACTTTGGAAGATGTTATGATTGCTATTTTACAGAAGAGCAAACCAAGGCTTGTTGAGTAGCTGAAGATAGCTTAGTTACTAGCTGAAGCCACATAGCTAGTTTGTAGCAGATCCCACTATGATGGTACTCAATGTTTCTGACACGTTATATGTTATAATGGTACACATCAATTTTGTGAATCTTCTTGGACATTCTCTATTGGTTTAGTGTTTTTGTGTGTGGTTTTTTTTGTTGTTGTTTTGTTTTTTGCAGTGTGCGGGCCTCTCACCGTTGTGGCCTCTCCCGTTGCGGAGCACAGGCTCTGGACGCACAGGCTCAGCGGCCATGGCTCACGGGCCCAGCCGCTCCGCGGCATGTGGGATCTTCCCGGATTGGGGCACGAACCCGTGTCCCCGGCATCGGCAGGTGGACTCTCAACCACTGCGCCACCAGGGAAGCCCGGTTTAGAGTTTTAATTAGATAAAGTATATAACAAAGTTAACCTAAAACCTTTTTGATCCCTGTTACATTCTCAGCACCTAGAACAGTATTCAAAACATCCTTATTTTTAGTGATTGAAAGAATGCATGATGAGCCCACCTAAATGATTGTGTTTTGTATTAATTTTGAGGTCAACCAAGGGAAAGTGAGAAGGACATCAAGCAGACCAAGAAAATTCTCTGATGCCCTTTGCGGTTGCTTGGATTCTCAAGACAAGGGTCCCTAGATGTCTCCATTTTTATGATCTTTAGCATGATTCCTGTTTTGGAAGCTGGGATCCTAGATTCCCTTACCCCTATATAAGGTGTGTCAGGCAAAGGAGTATGATTTAAAGAAACAGATTCTATAAGTCATTGAAGAAATATTTCCTGAGAACTGTATTATCCCATACTGATAATAAAGGGGACAAGGGAGAGGCAAAATCTAAATGGGCCTACTTCTTTTTCTTATTATTTGTCTTCCCAAGGTGCAGAAGTAGGGAAACTGAATTTTAGTTTATGGTGTCTTCATTGCCTGTGCTAGAAGGTCTTAATCTTTGGTATTCATAAAAACCACCTTCGGGAATTGTTTGAAAATTCAACTAAGTCTTGTCCCCAGAGTCCCTGATATTATAGATGTGAGTGGACCCAGGAATCTGCACCCCAGGTGATTCTGATGCTGGTGGTCTAGCCACCATGCTGTAAGAAACACTACCCTTACACAAAACTTGAGTAGATCAAGAAATCTGAATTGCAATCAAGTCTTTATTTCTGCCATCCTCACCATGGCTAGGACAACTGCCCTATTCTTAAATTTGCCCTTCTCCCCCAAACACTGACAGCCCTTAAGCTGAACAGCACTCTGTTGGATCATAGCTTAAATTGTCTACCCAAACCAGTTTACACCAAAGTATGAATAAGGTTTAAATTCTCTTTCAGGGAATTTTCATTTAAAAAAATGTATCTTAAGGTACTAGAATGCCTTCATTACACTCTAGTTATCATTCTTTTGTTGGGGGTGGAGCAGGGGCAGATTAACCTGGCAGTACCTTTTAGTCTAATTCAGTTGCTGTTAGAATTAAGTCCACTTCCCTCATGAATGAGTCATTCATTCTAGACGAATCCTGTATCTCTGTGAAGCCTTCCTCCGTAAACTTAGAGGAGATCCTTTACTTCACCGTCACCACGTTTCAGTTATAGAACCCATCATCTTATACCTAATTTATTTTTGTACTTCAGGTCTCCGTACAGTGCCTGGCAAATAGCAGGCGTTCAATAACTGTGGAGCGAACGAATGTCAAAGACTAGGCCAAGAGTTTCTAAAATCAACGTTGACTAAGAAACAAAACACGGAAATGTCAAGGGCTGAATGCCAGGCAGTGCGGGCCAAGAAGGAATAAAAATAACCCCTTACAGCACAGAATCCTCCTGAAGGGATCGCCTGTCTCATTTTCTCACGTCGCTTTTTGTCCTCTCCTGACACCCCAATTTCCCGCTCTCTAACTCATTTTCTTCGCTTCTGGGGACAGGTTAGGCAGGTATACCAGTTCAGCTGCTCTGATTGGTCGGCGATGATTTCATTGTTAGGGAGCATCCGGGCCTTTCCCCTCCCCGCAACACCTCCTCCAGAGCCCTGCCTCCCGAGGTTCCCTCTCCCGCGTGCGCCCCACCCGCTGGCTAAAGCAAAACAACCGCCTCTCCCTAGATCGCTTCTTGTCCTCGCCTGCGCCTTCCCTTCCCGTCTCGACGTCTAAGAGAGGCGTTTATATCCTCCAATGAGGGCCTAGTAGGACTTTGTTTGCCAATCAGCAGCCAACCCCCTGCAATTCCGGGTGGGACTAGGCCTCCACACCTATAATTGGACAGCCCGCTGGCTCCTTTATGGCGTTTGTTTTACGCAAGGCTTAGAGGTCAAAAATAAAGGGACATGGTTCTCACAGAACGAGAAGGCGCCGCAAAGACTCTGGGTTTGACCGTTTCCGAAGACTAGCCAATCGCTTTTCGAATACTTCCCCGCCTTTTGCGCGTTCATTTAAAAAAAGCCGGTGTGACGGACTTGGAAATTGGTTCCGTGACGGACATGTAGAGAAAGCCAATGATTGAGAGTTCGGGCCACCCTTTATACCAATAAGAAAAGACTATCGCTAGGACTCGGGCTTTGAGAGGCGGAGCGCAGGTGGGCGTTATTTGATTGATGACGGTCTCTACGTATGGCTGTTAGGGTGGGTTGGTCCCTGACGTCCGGAGGTATAGCAAAGGCGGGGCTGAATGAAGTAAAGGGTAATGAAGGGTTGGGTCTCACTCAGTGGGCGGTGTTTGATGGATAGTTGACCTTGCCAATTGAAGGTGGTCACTGATGCCCAATGGGAAATTAGGAACCCAGAGGCGGGGCATTGTGGGCGGGGAAAACTAAGGACGGCGGCGCAGGGGCTGCGGGACTGGGAGGGAGGGCGGTGATTGACGGGCCGTCCAGCAAACCGGGTACAGCGAGATACTGCGCGGCGTCTCAATGGGTGGGAGCTGGGGGCGGGGCTCGCCGAGGGGCGGGGAAGGACAGGGTGCGGGGAGGGGGGTTGCAGAAGGAGCTGAGCGGCTGCTGCTCAATGGCGGAAAAGCCGCCGGTGCTCTGACCGCTTCGTCCCCCTAGCAGTTGCGGGGGAGTTTCCTGCCGGCGCGGCTGGAGTCTCTGTTTCTCAGGGTTCGGTGGCTGGAAGATGCTCCAGAGAGACGAGGCTGCGGCGGAGGAGGTGGCGGCGGCCGAATCGGCAACGGCGCTAGGGTGGAGAGAAGGCGGCAGCGGCGGCGGCGGCGGCGTGCGGGGCCCAACGGTGTAAACAGCCCCGGAGGCGGCGGAGGCGGTGGCCAAGACCCCGAGGCGGAAGCGGCGGCTGAGCCAGGGTCGCGCCTCCGTTGGAAGCCTGGGCTGAGTGCAGCAGAGGGGTTCTGCGGCGGGCGCGAGCGGACGCCCTAGACCTCGCTTCCCTCCCTCGCCCCAGGTAAGGCCGCTGGGCGCCCCGCCGCAGGGGAAACGGCTCGCGGGCTCCGCCGAGGCCCCGGACCGTTTTCGGGTTGCCGCCGAGCTGCGGCCGGGACCTCTCCCCGCTTAATCCTCGCCTCTTTCCCTCGGCCGCGGAGCCCAGAGGAGCGGAACGCCGGGCCTGGCTCCTGGCTAGGCCCCTTCCCCAGCCGCCGCCTCCGCGCTCGGCCGAGGCTGGGAGAGGCTCGGGGCAGGGAATTTTAGTTTGCTCCAAAGCCTGGGAGTAAACTGCTTGTCCCTCTTCTCTGCGAGCATCTCTTTTCACCTGAAAGCACTGGGGCTACTCCAGGCCGTAACTCGTCCCTTCCTGGTGCATGCCTGTTTGAAAACACTACCTTTTCCCATTTGTTTCCTCATTAGCTTCTGCCTTCCTCTGCGCTCCATTTCACTTCCTCGTTAAATCTTCTTTCTCGCTCTTCTGTCTACGCGTCTCACCACCTTCTTCCTCCTTAGCGACTTTATTTAAATCGTTTCTCTTTTTCTTCTCAGGAAACTCCGGTCTTCTCTTCCTTCCCTGCCCTCCCCAGCAGTCCTTTTCGTGTGTCATTCTTTTTACTAGTGAAGTTCTTAAATGAGACTGCTATCGTCAGTATCCCAGATCTACCAGAGGCCCATTAAGAATAGACTCACCAGCTTTAAGTGGCAGAACAGTTTTTTATTTCACCGAGCCTAACATCCTTTTTAAAAAATTGTATTATTAAATGTAGAGTGTGGAAATAGCCCTGAAGTTATTTTTAAAATGAAGGGCTCAATGAGTGTTGGAAATAGTTATTTCATTTTTCAAGTTGCATGACCTTTAATGTCAGATTGAACAGATCTAGAACGTTTGCCCATCTTGTTTGGCAGAATGCTTCTGAAGCGTTTTGATATCGGCTCACATTCATCACTATTCAAGTTGGCTTAAAAGCAACTTGAAAACTTTAGAAAAAAGACATTATGAGAACAACTAGGAAGCTGTTTTGATGAAGTCACTGTTAAATACCTTTTAAAATAGGCTCCACATGTTTAATGTATCAAAATAAAGTTGGCGGGAGTCTTGTAAAAAGGATTATTTAGGGATTTGAATAGTCTTAAGAGTTATGTAGCTATTTTGGGAAAAACATTCTTTTTCTGTTAACAAACGTTTACAACTCCTGTGATGTGAGAATTAGCGAGGTTTACTGTGGGATTAACACAGGAACTCATTTTATTTGAGCTACTGCATGGATGTAGAAGTGGTAAATTGTTCAGGTTAGCGTAAATCAGTATGTTCTAGGAGATGGAGAAACATGCTATCAACACTGAATGTTAATGGACATTATTTCATTTACTTTCTCTGTTCTACAATAGCAAAGTTCCTATTGTTGGCCTACTTTTAAATAGAGCATTTCTAAATAAATGGTGAGGCAAGTTATTCTAATTATTATAGTAGTCTTTTCCAAATGTATAGCCTTTTAAAAAGATATAGTTGCAGTTTTACTATTAAAATGGTAATTTCTTTTTTTAAAAAAATTATTTATTTAATTTATTTATTTTTGGCTGCATTGGGTCTTTGTTGCTGCCCACAGGCTTTCTCTAGTTGCGGCAAGCGGGGGCTACTCTTCGTTGCAGTGCGGGGCGTCTCATTGCGGTGGCTTCTCTTGTTGAGGAGCAGGGGTTCTAGGCACGTGGGCTTCAGTAGTTGTGGCATGCGAGCTCAGTAGTTGTGGCTCGCGGGCTCTAGAGTTCAGGCTCAGTAGTTGTGGCACACGACCTTAGTTGCTCCGTGGCATGTGGGATCCTCCCAGACCAGGGCTCGAACCCGTGTCCCCTGCATTGGCAGGTGGATTCTTAACCACTGTGCCACCAGGGAAGCCCTCTTTTTTTTTTTTTTTTTTTTTTAATGTTTGTTTGTGTTTTCTCCTCTTCATTTATTTTTGCTCTCATAAAAAGTCTTACTACAGTTTCTGCAGTGTTTATGTTGCACTGTCAGCATGGAATAGTATTTTTATTTGATCTTTCATACCTTTTAGTTAAGATTTCCCCAGTTTCTTGGACATTACCGTTTGGATTTGTTCATGTTGTGATTATTATGAGATGTGACCATCAGAGCTTTCAACACCTGTTTTCTTATACTGGGTGTGATTTCTATAAAGACTCCAGGAACAGGTGAAAGCCTTTTCAGTTTGTCTGATAGGTCAGTAAATATTAGCTTATGGTAGTAATTCACATGTAATTACCAAATCCCTTAAGATTACATCATTTGAAGGAATAGTATGGTGTCTAAAATACCTGTGCTTCTAAGAACGCCTCATTCACAAGTTGACAAGGTCAGAAAAAGTGGCTATCGTTGAAAGTTTATTTTCTTATAACATACATTTTTTTATGGAGTTTTTTGAATTAAAATGTGACGCTGATACACTATCTCTTGGCATTCGTGGAAGAGTAGAATTTGCCACAGTATTGTTTAGCGATTGTGGAGTTTCATTGAAAACTGGCTGAGCCAGTAGTGGAAAGATTGCAAACGTGTCCTTGTAGATGGATTGGTAAACATTTATTGCACGTGATACTGGGAGTGAACGTTCCCCCCCATACTCAGTGGTGGCAGTTACATATATTATCTACATTATATGAATATTTGTATATGTAATTATTTAAAAGTATTTTGACATTATCTAGCCTAGAAAGTAAATAAAATAGAACTCTACAGTAGTCCTTCATAAGATATTAATAAGGTGAATAAAATTAACTTATTAAAATATGATACATGGCATTTTACTTTTTTGTGAAATATGCCTTTCACAGTTCACTGATTTTAAACAAAAATTAGTAGGGAAACAACTGAAGTATCAGAGTTCTAAGAGTTAAAATTTTTTTAAGTTCCAACATTCTAATAGGAAAATTTATTTAAGTAATACTTAGGTTAAAATTACAATGAGTGGTAAGAGAATTTTGGGGAATATGGATTTTTGATGATTTTTCACACTCTGTGTGGATTAGGAAGATTGATTAATTGGGGATATGAGTAAGATTCCTAGAAATTGAGAAAACTCCAAAAGTATAATCTGGATTACTACCCATCTCACTACCCTATACTCAAAACTAAACAGTGAAGGTGGGCTTCCCTGGTGGCGCAGTGGTTGAGAATCCGCCTGCCAATGCAGGGGACACGGCTTCGTGTCCCCGTCCGGGAAGATCCCACATGCCGCGGAGCGGCTGGGCCCGTGAGCCATGGCTGCTGAGCCTGTGCGTCCAGAGCCTGTGCTCCGCAATGGGAGAGGCCACAACAGTAAGAGGCCCGCGTACTGCGGAAAAAAAAAAAAAAAAAAAAGCTAGGAAAAATGAAGGTAAAATAGTGTCGATTTGGGGAGTATTGATTTTTATAGTTTTTGCTTGACTGTCATAAAATTTATAAAATAACAGAGCTTATCATCAGCTTCTGGCAGCTGGTCTAAGTATAGGTGAAGAAAAAGATACACGGGGTTCATAATCTGTTTTCTATTCTTTGTTGGTGATACTTCTTTACATCAAAACATTGATTTAAAATAAAATAACTTTTGATCTTTCAAACTAATTTAAGTATGCTTATATCTCTGATTAGCCATTTTGGAATCTTTTTTTCAAATGAAACATTTCTAAGGTGATTTAACCTCCTTGTTTAGATTTGTCTTGAGTTAACTTTTCAGCATTCTGTCTCTCTGGTTTGTCCCCAGACCAGACCACCACCATTTAGACTAACTTGAGTGATTTGATTAGGTAGTTGAATCAGTGTTATAAAAATAAGTCTTCACTGAATTCTTGATAAAGGTATAAAGCTTTCCAAAAGTGTAGTCTATCTACTGTAGTTTCATTTCTCAGACATTATGAAGATTTTGAGATTTAGTTTTTAGTATCATCTAACAACCTAGGAAACAAATACCATGTGGTAGCTCATACCTTTTTTTTTAAGTTTTCAAGTGTTTTATTTATCCTCTTAAGTTTAGTGTTAATGACAGACATAAACATTTTGCTCTGAATTATGGTAAGCCATGACACAGAATTTCTCAAGTAAATTTTTTTTCTTTTACTACAGCTAACTTCTGACCACATCTACAATATCTTAACATATGATACCCTTCGTAATAACTTATTGAAGAACCCAGTAGTTTAACAATCAGTTGTAGTATTTTAACTTGTTCCTATATTTAGACATTTAACATGATTTGTAACATTTAAAGCATAGTTTGCCGATTTCATGCTTTTATGACTTAATAAGTAGTTTAATAGTAACTTGCTAAAAATGGATTCATAGTTTTCTTATGGAGTATGTTAAAATATCAAGATTATATTTATTGGCTTTAAATTGATTTATTTCTTGAAAATTAAAGATCTTAAAGTTTAGAAACATAATGCTAGTTGGAAAACTTATTTTGCATCCTTTTGAATAAAAGAAGATCTACTAAAACATGGTCTGAAGTTTAGATGAGAGAGAAACATTGCAAGACTTGTATTTAATATTAAGGAACTTGTTTTACTTTTAGAGATGGGACCAATTACTGGTAGTGATATAGGGAGGGTAAGACCTGTGTCTGGTATTGCTGGTGCTTTTTGTCTATGTAGAATGATCTCCACTTCAAAATAGGCTGTGAATGAAAAGTGCATTTGTATGAAAGAAACATGAAAAACCTTTTCTTTCATGGAAAACTGTTGTCAAATGTGGTTATGTCATTAGGTATAATCAAGTTTGTTATATAAGAAAAAAGCCAAGTGTATAGATTTTGTTTGATAGATAGTACATACCTGAGAAGAAGTAGGTTTGATAAATTTGTGAAGTTCTGAAGGATTTCAAAGAACTTTTAAAAACTTGAGGATAATGTCACTGATTCTTAAGTATAATTGCATTTTCTTGGTATAGGTATGTATAAGTGCACTCCTAACCTTGAAAAGCGATGGTTAATAGATGTTCTTATGAATAGGAGAATCTAGGAGTGTCCATATTACTCATGGGTGCTTAAGCTATTTTGGCAAAGAGTTTTTCTTTTTCCCTCTTCTGATTAAGGCAGTCAACTCTGAGTTAAGGAACTGGTGCTATCTATTGAACACACAGGTGGCCCTTCCTAGTCTCTAACAAAGAGGAAATAATTAAACTCAAAGCAACTCTAAATGATAGAATGTGTGGGAGATCAAGTTTAGGTATGAGAGGCTTCTTGTTACTTTCACTTCTCTAGGCTACCAACCCATTGAGAAGTAAAAAATTCAGTAGAGCTTAATAGTATTTAGTCTGTGGGCTACCCTTTTCTTACCCCCCAATTATTCTTGCATTCACTGAGTGCCTTCTAATATGCAAGGTTCCATTCCAGGCAGGAGGCCCAACAAAATAGACAAAATCCCTGCCCTCGGAGATCTTCTGTTCTGATAACAAGCTCTTCCTTAAATTACATTACAACTCTGCTTCCTTTGTGGATGATTTAATTATGAGTGGGATTTGGCATGTATGGTGTTTTCTATGCTTTGCTGAGAAGCTATGATTAGAGCTTTACTATTTTTGACAAGAGAGAGGGAAGAAGAGTTTTTCTGTAACTGGACAAAAACTGGAATATGAAAAGAGGAAGTAGGAAGGGGGAAATATTGTACCTAAGATTAAAATGTGAGCCAAAGATAAAAAAAGAAATCCCTACATTAGGCATGAGGGAAGCTGGGGGAAACACCATGTACGGTCCAACCTTGGATAGAGGAGTTCTTGGACAGGAGAATGGGAGAAAAGATGGGATAATGGGAGGAGGGTAAACAGGACTTTTAACAAGTCTGGTTTAAATAACTTGGGTTGTATCTATAAAATATATGTTATTATTTGTGTTTGGAAAAGGCTGTTTCTCTTCTTTTGCAAATACAGCTGAAAGATTAATGGTTGGCCAGTAGTGTCTGAAATACTGTCACTGATTTGTGACTGCTATTCTGTCTCTAGTTATAAGACGATTCTCTTGAAGATAGCTGATGGAGTCAATCTGTCTCTTAGGTTTATTGTGCTCATACTGATCTGTATATAGCCACTGCTTCCCTTAATTCCGTAGTTGTGGTATATTTGTTGAAGTTGTGTCTTTGTCTTCCTGCATTGTAAGTTTCTGCATGAGGCTGTCCTCTTGCACTTAGTGATGAAGTAGGTGCTTAGTTTTCTACTTCTGTTCTTTAGCTTTACTAGTGATGATCCAGTTTGGTAAAGATGGCTCTTCTTGAGTTTACACAAACATTGCACACTTTTAAGATAAGCCTGAGAGATCTTTGATACTTGTTTTTGTTTTAATGCATAATGGTCTTTTGCTTTCATTAGTGAGTCATTGAGTCAGAGTTTCATGTGATCTTGCTTGCTGCAGTGAATTGAGATCGATTTTTTAAATTTTAAAGCAAATCAACTTGTGTTTATTTCAGTGCCCCAATATAAAAATGAACACTAGTTCCATTCATGACCTAAGAGACCTCCTTTATAGCACTCAAGTAAGCCTTCAAATTTCTAGTTTCACTTTTAATGTATTTATCACTTTTATCAAAACTCTGATGTGCAAAAGAACTTGAACTTTTGAATACATTAAATTTAGTACTGTAATTCAGACCAGGTTCATTAAGCTGTTCAACGTTTGGACATCTTTGAGTGCCTGTATTTTAGATGGAAAAACAAAACAAAAACAGCCTTACTTGATTTCTTAAATTATCTCTTATAATTGGGTTTGTTTATATGATTCAGAATTTAATTAAAGCTTTGGTGGTTCTAGGTCCTAAATGTAAGGAAACTGAGTTTAACTTCTTTATGTTCAGCTGTTCTGGGGTGTTTTGAATCAAAATGTGAAAGTGAAATGGTAACTTTTAGCTCAATACATAATAGAGTTCAGTTATACTTTCATTTTGGTTTTGTTTTGTAAAATCTAACTCTGGTTCATAAGGGAAGTAGAGGCTTATAAGGATTAAGTGATGATTTAGGATGTTATTGCTCTTATCTTACATCTTGAGTCTTTTTCTCAGAGATAGGTTTGTATTTTAGTTCAGGTTATTTGCTGTTGTACTTTTGATTTGTGTTGCTTTTTCTGCCTCTGTCTTTGCTTACTTGATTTTTATTTAAGTACAGGGTGGCTACCAGGTCTGGAAACACAAATGCATACACAATAAATGGTTTGTTGATGTTATAGAATATGTTAAAATAATATCTATATTTTCAGACTTCATGACCATCCTACAAAGTGGAATTCATGTAGGTGGGTCTTTTGTTTTGGTTCAGATATATATTACATGGCCAAGTTATGGAGTCAGGTATAATGTATATTTTGAATATAAAGGAGTAGAGATGCATAGTTAATTATAGAGAGCTGTCTGGAATAACACTGACCCTGGGTTTTAAGAGGACTGAAAACGATCTAACAAGGGAAAAATAAGTGTGATGGTTAACTGGTTGTGTGGTATTTTGTCTAACGAAGTTTGGGAGTTGCTAGATAGCAGTAGCTTCAGGATTATACTTGAACGATGGTCAGAGGTGCTGGCCAAACAGTGATGATATTAAACGAGTATGTTTTTAGGCCTTAAATCTATTATTTGTAATCCTTCTTAGTCACCTAAGAATGAAAACTGGTCTACATCCACAGACCTAGGTGAGAATTACTGTTTCACAAATGTGCATGAGGCGTCTTTTCCAAAGATTTAAATACATATTTCTGAATCTTTACTACTCTATGCTTTTAGGTAATGCTGGAATGCTTGGCACTGTTTTGTTGCGTATGTTTGTATGTGTATATTAAGTGTAAGAAACCTTTATACTAGGAGTGGGTTATGTTTCTGAAGAAGTTCCAAAAGGAAGAAGGTGACTGGAAGCATAGACTCTGAAGTCAGACTACCTGGATTTGAATCCCTCTTCCACCACTCTGTAGATGGGTAATTTAAAGCAAGTTACTTAATGTTTCTAAGCCTCAGTGTTCTTGTTTGTTAAGTGAGGATATTTCATAAAATTGTTGGGTTGGGGTATTCCAGGTAAAGTCATTACCATAGAGCCTTGGAACGTTTGAGTGCTTTCTCTTATTGCTAGACTAAATGATATATGGGAAACCAGGAGGCAGAAGACCCTGTTTGAGATTCCCACTGAACCTTTTAATGATCCTGTGACTTTGTGAGTTACTTATTCTTTCTCCAATTTAGTGGCTTTAATCTGTAATGTAATATTTTTGCGTTAAGTCAGCGGGCTGGACCATCTGATGTCTTTGAGGTTGTTTTGACCCTTAAATTAAGAGTTCTAGGCTTCCCTGAAGCGGAGAGGCTGGGCCCGTGAGCCATGGCCGCTGAGCCTGCGCGTCCGGATCCTGTGCTCCGCAATGGGAGAGGCCACAACAGTGAGAGGCCCACCTACCGGGAAAAAAAAAAAAAAGAGTTCTGTTTTAAGATTGTCATTTTCTACCAAAGTGTAAGCAACATAAGGACAACAACTCTGTTAGTTTTGTGTGCAGATTTATCCATGTATCTATATTATATTCTGTAAATAGTTGCTGAATAAATTTTCCCATAAAAACAGTATCTTTTAGGGGGAGGAGAATAGAGAGTAAGAAGAGGGGAGGGAGGTTTGCATTCCTTCTCAAGGACTTGATGCTTAACGTGTTAAAGGTATGAACACAAATTTCCTGCTATTCAGTTTTTATTTAGTAAGTAAATATTGTCTGCTAGTGTTAGATACTTTGGGGAACAAAGATTATCTGAGTCTGCCATGTGTGGTATGAGGAAAGGAGTAAACGTGTATATGAATTATTATACAAGATGAAAAGTAAAAATGTTATAAAGGAATTATAAGTATGTTTTATATATTAAGACTCTTTATAAAATGTATAAAAGTCAAATGGCAGTATAATTAGATTGTCTTACCTTGTAATTGCCTTGTTCTCACTTTTAGAAATCAGATGCTTAAAAGGAAAAACATCAGGGATGTGAACTTTAGGAAAGTTTAGGACCTTGAGAGCTTTTAGGGAAACTTAAGACTAATATTTGTGGAGGAGATTGATGAAAAAAATTTAATAAGTATATAATCTCATTGCATTCTGGCGTTTTTATTATGAAAATTTTTAATCCTATGGAATATTGTAACAGTATCTTGAGTTCATATGTGCCACCACCTAAATTCAATGGTATTTTATATTTTTGCCCTATTTGCTTCATCCATAATCTTGCCGAACCATTTAAAAATAAATTATAGAAATCATGTCACTTCATCCCTAAATACTTAAGTATGAATCTCCAAAAAATGATATTTTCCTCAATACTTAAAATATTTTTATCATATGTAACACAATTATCTAATCCCCAGAAGTCATGTGATCCCCAGTCCAGATGTCTTATATAGTTTTTTCCCTTCCATACCAAGGTCCAGTGAGGACCTTGCATTACATTGCATTTGCTGTTGTGTCTCAATTCTCTTTTAAATTTAAACACCAGTTTTAAAAAATGACTTTCTCAAGAGACCAATTATTTTGTAAAATGTCCTGTATTCAGAATTTGTCTGATTGTTTCTTTGAAACTTGTTTAAAACTTAACTGAAGATTGCGTTGAATTCAGGTTAAACATTTGGCCAGGATACTTCATAGGTGATGCTGCTTCATATTACATCACATCAGGAGGTACAAAATGATTGCGTCGCACTATTCGTGGTACTAAGTTTGATCTCTGGGTTAAGGTGGTGATTGCTAGATGTCTTCATGGACAAGAAACATTTTCTCTTTTATGATTACCGGGTAATTCATGGCATACTTTGTTACTCTAGAAATCCGTTTCTCCTTCAGACTTTGACTTAATGGATTTATTGATTTCTTTTTAAATTTTATTTATTTTTATTTTATGTTTTGGCTGTGTTGGGTCTTGTTGCTGCACGTGGGCTTTCTCTAGTTGTGGCGAGTGGGGGCTACTCTTCATTGCGGTGGCTTCTCTTGTTGCGGAGCACAGGCTCCAGGCGTGTGGGCTTCAGTAGTTGTGGCACGCGGACTGAGTAGTTGTGGTGCACAGGCTTAGTTGCTGTGCGGCATGTGGGATTTTCCTGGACCAGGGCTTGAACCTGTGTCCCCTGCATTGGCAGGCGGATTCTTAACCACTGTGCCACCAGGGAAGCCCTTGATTTCTTTTTTAAAGACGGATCTTGACAGGGGTTACCAAACCATAGCTCACTGGCCAAATTTGGTCTGCTGCCTGTTTTTGTAAATAAAGTTTTATTGGAACACAGCCATGCTCATTTGTTTGCATACTGTCTGGCTGCTTTCCCACTACTATGGCAGGGTTGGGTAGCTGTGACAGAAACCATATGGCCCTGCAAAGCCCCGAATATTTACTATTTGGTTCTTTAAAGAATAAGTTTGCTGAACCCTGATTCGTATTCTTCCCTTTTTCTCATTATGTTGATAGTAGTGATATAAAATTGGTGTTTATTATAATTGGTGTTTAAATGTTGCCTCTCCTGCATCCTGATGTTATTCAAGGTATAAAGGTTGCTTTTCACATGATTAAAATTGTGAAGTTTTTGCTTATGTTCCCCAAACCATAAAGTATACCCAGTTATAGTGCTATACGTGGTATACAAAATCATATGTTAAAAACAAATATTTCAGGCATAAAAAGAATAAAGAACATAAAGTACCCACTACCCAGCTAATTTTAGGGTATAGAACACTATTGGTATAGTTGAAGCCCTTCTGTAATCTTCCTGGATACCATCGTTTCTTTCCCACTGTCTTGAATTTTGTGCCTACTCTCACATATACAATCTCCATGTATGTATCTATGTATAAATAGTGTATAGGACTGGTTTAAGATAGTTTATAGTTTCTGAGCATGATTATATATGGAATTTTTTTATACAATTAGCTTTTTTTACTTAACATTTCTGCAAAGTTTTTCCTTGTTGAACTATTCCTCTTTTTAAATAGTATTGCATAGTATCCCATTGTGTGATTATAACACATTTTGTCTAGTGTCTTTGGATGAACATTTGGATTATTTTTGTATTTATATACAATCGTGCTGAAACATAATTTACATCTTTTTTGTATATCTGTGTGAGAGTTTGTATAGAGCACAAAGTTAGGAATATAACTGCTGAATTGCAGGTTATTTTTATCCTACAACCTACCTAAATATTTTGAAATTCTCTCCAAAGTGGCTGTACCAATTTATACTCTGGCCAGTGGTATATATAAAAATGCCTGTTGCTCTATATCAATATCAGTGCTGTCCTATATAAATATAATGTTGGTCATACATGTAACTTAAAATTTTTTTGTAGTTAAATTAACAAAAAAGGTGAAATTAATTTTAGTGATGTATTTAGTATATCAAAAATGTCATTTTGATGTGTAAACAATAGCAGTGAGATTTTTGCATTCTCTTTTCTATTAAATCTTCAAAATATGGCATGTATTTTATATTTAACACCAAGTGTCAATCTGCATTAGCCACATTTCATATTCTTACTAGTTACAAGTGGCTAGTAGCTACTGTATCAGACAGCACAGCTCTATATCCTTGTCTCCATTTGGTACTCAGAATCTTTTTCCCCCCTCAATGTAATGAAAGAGAAATGATGTTTCATTGTGACCTTAATTTTGCATTTTCATATTACTAGTGAGGATGAACATTCTCATGTTTATTGGCCATTTAAATTTCCCCTTTTGTGTATTTGCTATTATCATTTCCCCATTTTCTATTTTCCTGTTTGTTTTTTTCTTTTTAAAAAATTTTTATTTATTTATTTTTGGCTGCGTCGGGGCACGCGGGTTCTTCGTTGAAGCAGGCGGGATCGTTCGTTGCGGGCGTGCGGGTTTTCTCCTCTCTAGTGGTGGTGCACAGGCTCCAGGGCGTGTGGGCTCTGGAATTGAGGCACTGCGTGGGCTTAGTTGCCCTGTGGCATGTGGGATCTTAGTTTGCTGACCAGCGATAGAACCGGTGTCCCCTGCATTGTAAGGCGGATTCTTTACCACTGGACCACCAGGGAAGTCCCTGTTTTTCTCTTAATGACAAAATCTTATAGGCAAAGATATGGATTTACTTTGCCATTAGAATGCTGGTGTTTTTGTTAATCGTGTTTAAGAGTTTTTACGGATTAGACAGTGTCTCTATAAAATGACACATTAAACATTTTAACCTAAAGCCAGTTTTAAAATGATTTCAGAAGTATTTGGATTGAAGTGAATACTTGGAAGAATAATGCTTGAATGGTTATATGAGGGAGAGGAGGGGGACACAGTGATTGCTTTATACTTAAACAATCCTTTGTGTATATTTGTTTTCCTTCCCTTTGCTCGGGGCTTAGTCTTGCAGCTTCTTTCCTTAACTCTAATCTCAAGGACCGGTAGGAAGAGCTAGGCAGAGTGGATTCTGGCCTAGAGCCAAAGATGTTTTCAAAAAGGCCTCTAGGGCTCCACTGAGGTAGGGAGTTGGGGATGCTTTATGCTGCATCTGGAAACAAACCAGGTGACAGATTCATTAGTGTGTCCTCTGTCTGCAGTTAAGTGGGTATAATTGTCTGGGTGCTTTAAATGTGAAACATAAAAAGTAAAATTCCTGGAAATCCAGAACTGCCTGTACTTAATAAAT
Source organism: Kogia breviceps (assembly GCF_026419965.1). Taxonomy (NCBI): domain Eukaryota; kingdom Metazoa; phylum Chordata; class Mammalia; order Artiodactyla; family Physeteridae; genus Kogia; species Kogia breviceps. Next base: position 67,690,260 of record NC_081320.1, on the reverse strand, counting down.
GTTCCAGTGGATGATGGGGTTAATAAGTCTTCCAATATAATATTTTTGTGAATGTTGGAATGGCTGACAGGATATCTTTTCTTGAAGAAGTATTTTTTAACTTAATATGTATTTTACTCAATACTTGCTAGGTGCCAAGGTCACAAATTAGGATGTGAGGGGATAAGGAAGGTGAAAACGTTAAAAGGAATATGAATGATTGTATAGGAGTGGTGAGAGGGTGGGGTGAAAGGTTGGAGAAGGCATCAAGGAGGAGATGTTATTTCATAGGCATGTTGAATGATTTGGTTAGCTAAATTAAAGAGATAGGGCAAATTGTGAGATAGGAGTGAGCATGATGTACTTGGCTTGTGTAAGTCCTCGGCTGGGCAGGTTAGAGACGAAGGTTCCAGACTGGATATTTTGTACTCAATTTTAGTTGGAGAGTGGGAAGCAACTTTATCTTTTGGGGACAGGTAAGGTATGTTTTAGGGAAATCAAGTTGGTGGTAATCTGTAAGGTGGATTGAAGGAAGGAAGGGGAGATTGAAGTCAGGGAGACCAATTAGGAGGCTGTTAGATAATCCAGAGAATAGGTCATAAGGCTCAAGATTATGATGGAGGTTAAGTGAGATACTTAAATGCAAGATGTGTTGGGACATGGTGTGTAGTGGTTGGATTTATGTAAAAGATTTATGGTTTCTAGCCCAAGTTACTAAAAGAAAGATTACGAATAGGTAGATTAACGGGTAGTTAATACAAATAGTAGTTAGATTGGGATATGAAGATGGTCTAGGGGCAGAGATGAAGATTTTGGTTATGTTATGTTTGAAGAGCTATGTACAGCAGCCAAGCTTAATGATTAAAATCTAGACTGAAATTAATCTGAGAAGTCAATCTAAAAGTGATGGTTGAAGCAATGAGATTGGATCAGAGGGCAGATACTATGTTTTGGATTGAAGGCTAATTACTGTTTTGTGGGGCTCACTTCCCTCTTGAATTTAGGAGGCTGAAGGAAAAAATATGAACATGAATGATAGTGAATGTTTTGAATTCGAGTGTTTTGAACGTCAGCAGAAGTGGCAAGAGTTTCAGGAAGGGAGGAATTATCAGTAGTGTGAAGTGCCACAAAGTACCTTGTCTTGAGAAGCCTCCTTTTTAGGACCAGACTGATATATGAGCTAATTTTTTAAAGCAGGAGCCAATTCTACCAAGCAAAACATCAGTGTTTGAGTTGTTTTGCCAGGAATATTGGGGGTTTTTGTACTGATATGGTTATATATTATATCTTTTTCTTATAAGTTTACTTTATTTTTTATCTCTGGCTGCGTTGGGTGTTCGTTGCTGTGCGTGGGCTTTCTCTAGTTGCGATGAGCGGAGGCTACTCTTCATTGCAGCGCGCAGGCTTCTCATTGCAGTGGCTTCTCGTTGCGGAGCATGGGCTCTAGGCACGCGGGCTCAGTAGTTGTGGCGTGTGGGCTTTAGAGCTCAGGCTCAGTAGTTGTGACACATGGGCTTAGTTGGTCTGTGGCATGTGGGATCTTCCTGGACCAGAGCTCGAACCCATGTCCTCTGCATTGGCAGGCAGATTCTTAACCATTGCGTCACCAGGGAAGCCCTGATAATGGTTATATATTATATCTTGAGAAAATATTCTCTATATGAAACATTCTAGATAAGTTGTTCATACTGTGACCATGTTCCAGGGTAAAGTAAATTCACTTTGGTGACTATTAGGATTATGATTGTACTTTAGAGTCATGTTCTGTTCCACTTCACTAACTTCTTATGAACATAGCACTAAAATGATTAGATAATCAAACCTGCAAATAAAATTTTCTCCAAAACCTTCATGAAACCTTTGCTCTCTGATTTTTTTTTTTTTTTTTTTTTACTTTTTATAATCTGGAGTCATTTATTTAGGATGGAGAAGAGGACAAAGAACAACCAGAAGTAAAATCATGTAGCCCTGAACTTATTTTTTGTCATTGCTAATTGAAAAACTATTAGGATTAGGAAGAGCAGTTATTTTATTCCTGAACTGCTTTGCTGAAGTTAAGAAAGGTCATTTCTGTCAATATGTATGAAGTCAGTCTTGTAGTAAAATGAACAAGCATGAAATCATGACAAAGTCCAAGCTACCTTTAGCCCTTGTTTCATCATCCAGGTAGTCAAATACAGGTAGGACATGAACTCCCTCTGATTTCAGCAGCTTGAGCTGAAAAATAACAGTGTTAGGGTCAAGGGGGAAAATGCTTTTACCTTATAATAGCAAGCTTTTAATGGACACATGCAGGTAGCTGGTGATATGTTCTTTACACCAGCCTAAACTACTTTCTTTGGGCTTTGCATCAGCCTTCTTCTAAATCTGTGAGGGCCCGAAATTTTCAAAAGCCATGGAAGCAATAACAAGGAACAAGCTAATGATAAACGCAACATGGATGGATCTCTGAAACATTATGCTAAGTGAAAAAAGCCAGACACAAAGGAGTACATACTGTATGATTCTTTGTACATGAAATTTTAGAAAAGGCAAAACTACTCTTGACAGCAGATGAGTGTTTGCCTAAGTCTAGAGGTGATGGGGAGATTATCCTCAAAGGGGCACAGAGGAACTTTTTGGAGTGATAGAAATGATCTGTACATTGTGGTGGTGGTAGTTACACAAGTATATACGTTTGCCATAGCTCATCAAACTGTATATGTAAAATGGGTACATTTTATCATACGTAAAACAACAGCAGCCGGGGTCTTCAGCATCAAGGACAAGTTGGGCAGCAGAATGGAACTTTATGGATTGGACTCTAATCTGAGGTTTTCATAGTGAAGTGATCTGTTTTTTGACAGTAAAGCTATTTAACACTGGTGTTACCTCTTCATGTGTCCTGATAGGGAGATGTACATATGAGAAGGTAATTGAGACAAATGCAGTGGTTTTACTATATTGGGAATATACGTAAACATGTATATATATGTAAAATCAACTAAAATGGCCTGATAATATCTAGTTTATTAAAAACGTTTTTCTGGTTTGCTGGTTTCAGAAGTCATTGAAAGGATTTCAGAAATGAAAAAAGCTTTTAAAGAATATTTAAACATTATAGTTTTGCCTAGTTGGAAAAACTTGAGAGTTCAATACATTATCCATAGGACAGTCATTCTCTTAAACATCAGATATTTTCTAATGTCAGTTTATATGTGAATAGTTGATCTGGGACATAAAGCGTACTTTTTTTTTTTTGCTTATTTGAATATATCTGATTTTTATGTATTATGTTGCTTATGATAGACTAAGGTGCGATTTGTGGATTATAATGATAATAATAGGTAATACTTTTAAAGCACTTACTTTATGCCAGACACTGACCTATGCAGTTGACCTGCACTGTCTTGTTCAGTTACTACAACTGCTTTGTGATATAGATGCTTTTATTACCCCTATCTCTTAGATGAATACATCATGGCTTTGAGGAAATTAATTAGGTCAGGGTGACACAGTAAGTGGTTGAGCTGGCATTTGAATTCAAGTTTACTTCGTTTTAACGCCCATACCTTTTTTTGTTTGTTTTTGTTTTTATTTTTGCGGTATGCGGGCCTCTCACTGTTGCGGCCCCTCCCGTTGCGGAGCACAGGCTCCGGAAGTGCAGGCTCAGCGGCCATGGCTCACGGGCCCAGCCGCTCCGCGGCATGTGGGATCTTCCCGGACCGGGGCACGAACCTGCGTCCCCTGCATCGGCAGGCGGACTCTCAACCACTGCGCCACCAGGGAAACCCACGCCCATACCTTTTTTTTTGTATTTTTTTTTAATGTAAAAAAAGAAGTCTTGAGGGGGGAGTGGTAATTTAAAAGAGAGGGCATGACTTGGGGTTTCTGCAGATCTTGTGACTCATAATAAGTGTACCTTTGATACCAAAGAATCTGGCATTTCTAGCTTTTGATAGCTCATGATGGCAGGCAGTGCTTCATGGATCTGGTCATGATGGCCGTTGGGAATGAGGTTTCTGTCATTCCTAAGGTCTTTCATGCAACAGTCTGGCTCCGTGCCTTCAGGAGACCCTTTTTCCTCTTTCTCTTCCTCATCCTCACGTGCTTATGTCATTGTCTCAAATCAGGTTCCTCTGGAAGGCCTCATGGGAACAGTATTTCCTGAGTTCTTGCATGTTCATAACAGTTTGTTTATATTCTTGTACTTGAAAATCAGTTTTTCTGTATGTAAAATCTATGAGAAACATTTCTTTCTTTGCATATCTTAAAGTATCATTGTTTTCTGGCATAGAGCATTGCTGTCAGTTTGATGAAAATCTGACAAAGCCTGAATGCATATTCTTCACAGTTCAGATATGCATATAGTCTAATTTTTAGAGTACATTGTACATGTCCAAACAGTGATAGGTTTTTGTTTTCTCATTAAATTGGCAGCTAAAACGAAATACCACTGTCAACAAAGCTGTTTCCATTTTATGACCTACTCTTTCCTTACTGAAGGACTATGGGAGGGATTAAGAACTGGTACTGTTGCCCCAAATTTGAAATGTTTAGCTATGCTTTTGAGTTAGAACAAGAAATCTAAGTTATTCTCATATATGGTGAACTTCACTTATCAGCTATAGTTTCCAAATTTGGGGAGATTCTTAAAACTACGCAGCATATTTTTATCAGTAACATCTCTTTATTACTGGAGCTGGGTGTAGTCAATGCCTAGTTACCCAACTATAATGAAAACTGTTAAAACTATCAATTTAACAATTATTCAGACCCTTTTGAACTTTCCATATCTACTATTATTTCAAAAATCTTAAAGAAATGCCACTTGTATAACAATTAATATAATCAACCAGAGTTGATTTGGAGGCAGAGAGAACTTTTGAATTAATTCTGAAAGCATTAAGAATTGGAAGGAAGGATGAGAGCCAAATGTTGCTTTTAGTGAGGTGGAAAAGTATTCTTCCTTTGCTTCTTATTCAGAGACTAGTGTTTAGGATTTGATGCAGATATTTGTGAAAGAATATGTTCTTTAAGGCTCTGAATTGGTATTAATACTGTGTGACTCACAAGTCCCAAGCAATAAGCTTTGTGGGTTTTTATTTTATTTTTTTAACATCTTTATTGGAGTATAATTGCTTTACAGTGGTGTGTTAGTTTCTGCTTTATAACAAAGTGAATCAGCTATACATAGGCATATATCCCCATATACCCTCCCTCTTGTGTCTCCCTCATCTCCCTCCCACCCTCCCTATCTCACCCCTCTAAGTGGTCACAAAGCACTGAGCTGATCTCCCTATGCTATGCATCTGCTTCCCATTAGCTGTCTATTTTACATTTGGTAGTACATATAAGTCCATGCCACTCTCTTACTTCATCCCAGCTTACCCTTCCCCCTCCCTGTCTCCTCAAGTCCATTCTCTACATCTGCATCTTTATTCCTGTCCTGCCCCTAGATTCTTCATAACCTTTTTTTTTTTTTAGATTCGATATGTGCATGTTAGCATACAGTATTTGTTTTTCTCTTTCTGATGTACTTCACTCTGTATGACAGACTCTAAGTCCGTCCACCTCACTACAAATAACTCAATTTCATTTCTTTTCATGGCTGAGTAATATTCCATTGTATATATGTGCCACATCTTCTTTATCCATTCATCTGTCGATGGACACTTAGGTTGCTTCCATGTCCTGGCTATTGTAAATAGAGCTGCAATGAACATTTTGGTACATGACTCTTTTTGAATTATGGTTTTCTCAGGGTATATGCCCAGTAGTGGGATTGCTGGGTCATATGGTAGTTCTATTTGTAGTTTTTTAAGGAACCTCCATACTGTTCTCCATAGCGGCTGTATCAATTTACATTCCCACCAGCAGTGCAAGAGGGTTCCCTTTTCTCCACACCCTCTCCAGCATTTATTGTTTCTAGAGTTTTTGATGATGGCCAATCTGACTGGTGTGAGATGATATCTCATTGTAGTTTTGATTTGCATTTCTCTAATGATTAATGATGTTGAGCATTCTTTCATGTGTTTGTTGGCAATCTATATCTTCTTTGGAGAAATGTCTATTTAGTTCTTCTGCCCATTTTTGGATTGGGTTGTTTGTTTTTTTGTTATTGAGCTGCCTGAGTTGCTTATAAATTTTGGATATTAATCCTTTTGTCAGTTGCTTCATTTGCAAATATTTTCTCCCATTCTGAGGGTTGTCTTTTGGTCTAGTTTATGGTATCCTTTGCTGTGCAAAAGCTTTTAAGTTTCATTTGCTTATTTTTGTTTTTATTTCCATTTCTCTAGGAGATGGGTCAAAAAGGATCTTGCTGTGATTTATGTCATAGAGTGTTCTGCCTATGTTTTCCTCTAAGAGTTTGATAGTGTCTGGCCTTACATTTAGGTCTTTAACCCATTTTGAGTTTATTTTTGTGTATGGTATTAGGGAGTGCTCTAATTTCATACTTTTACATGTTAGCTGTCCAGTTTTCCCAGCACCACTTATTGAAGAGGCTGTCTTTTCTCCACTGTATATTCTTCCCTCCTTTATCAAAAATAAGGTGACCATATGTGTGAGGGTTTATATCTGGGCTTTCTATCCTGTTCCATTGATCTATATTTCTGTTTTTGTGCCAGTACCATACTGTCTTGATTACTGTAGCCTTGTAGTATAGTCTGAAGTCATGGAGCCTGATTCCTCCAGCTCCATTTTTCATTCTCAAGATTGCTTTGGCTATTCGGGGTCTTTTGTGTTTCCATACAAATTGTGAAATTTTTTGTTCTAGGTCTGTAAAAAATGTCAGTGGTAGTTTGATAGGGATTGCATTGAATCTGTAGATTGCTTTGGGTAGTAGAGTCATTTTCACAATGTTGATTCTTCCAATCCAAGAACATGGTATATTTCTCCACCTATTTGTATCATCTTTAATTTCTTTCATCAGTGTCTTATAGTTTTCTGCATACAGGTCTTTTGTCTCCTTAGGTGGGTTTATTCCTAGATATTTTATTCTTTATGTTGCAACGGTAAATGGGAGTGTTTTCTTAATTTCACTCTCAGATTTTTCATCATTAGTGTATAAGAATGCCAGAGATTTCTGTGCATTAAATTTGTATCCTGCTACTTTACCAAACTCATTGATTAGCTCTAGTAGTTTTCTGGTAGCATCTTCAGGATTCTCTATGTATAGTATCATGTCATCTGCAAACAGTGACAGCTTTACTTCTTCTTTTCCTATTTGGATTCCTTTTATTTCTTTTTCTTCTCTGGTTGCTGTGGCTAGAACTTCCAAAACTACGTTGAATAATAGTGGTGAGAGTGGGCAACCTTGTCTTGTTCCTGATCTTAGTGGAAATGCTGTTTTTCACCATTGAGAACAATGCTGGCTGTGGGTTTGTCATATATGGCCTTTATTATGTTGAAAGTTCCCTCTATGCCTACTTTCTGCAGGGTTTTTATCATAAATCATTGTTGAATTTTTTTCAAAAGCTTTCTCTGCGTCTGTCTATTGAGATGATCATATGGTTTTTCTCCTTCAGTTTGTTGATATGGTGTATCACGTTGTTTGATTTGCGTATATTTATTTATTTGGTTTTTTGTGTGTGTGGTATGTGAGCCTCTCACTGTTGTGGCCTCTCCCGTTGCAGACCACAGGCTCTGGACGCGCAAGCTCAGTGGCCATGGCTCACGGGCCAGCCACTCCGTGGCATGTGGGATCTTCCCGGACCGGGGCACGAACCCATGTCCCCTGCATCGGCAGGCGGACTCTCAACCACTGCGCCATCAGGGAAGCCCTGATTTGCGTATATTGAATAATCCTTGCATTCCTGGTATAAACCCCACTTGATCATGGTGTATGATCCTTTTAATGTGCTGTTGGATTCTGTTTGCTAATATTTTGTTGAGGATTTTTGCATCTATGTTCATCAGTGATATTGGCCTGTAGTTTTCTTTCTTTCTGACGTCTTTGTCTGGTTTTGGTATCCGGGTGATGGTGGCCTCATAGAATGAGTTTGTGAGTGTTCCTCCCTCTGCTATATTTTGGAAGAGTTTGAGAAGGATAGGTGTTAGCTCTTCTCTAAATGTTTGGTATAATTCTCCTGTGATGCCATCTGGTCCTGGTCTTTTGTTTGTTGGAAGATTTTTAATCACAGTTTCAATTTCAGTGCTTGTGATTGGTCTGTTCATATTTTCTATTTCTTCCTGGTTCAGTCTCGGCAGGTTGTGCATTTTTAAGAATTTGTCCATTTCTTCCAGGTTGTCCATTTTATTGACATACAGTTGCTTGTAGTAATATCTAATAATCTTTTGTATTTCTGCAGTGTCAGTTGTTACGTCTCCTTTTTCATTTCTAATTCTGTTGATTTGAGTCTTCTCCCTTTTTTCTTGATGAGTCTGGCTAATGGTTTATCAATTTTATTTATCTTCTCAAAGAACCAGCTTTTAGTTTTATTGATCTTTGCTATCGTTTCCTTCATTTCTTTTTCATTTATTTCCGATCTGATCTTTATGATTTCTTTCCTTCTGCTAAATTTGGGGTTTTTTTTCTTCTTTTCTAATTGCTTTAGGTGCAAAGTTAGGTTGTTTATTTGAGATGTTTCCTGTTTTTTATGGTAGGATTGTATTGCTATAAACTTCCCTCTTAGAACTGCTTTTGCTACATCCCATAGGTTTTGGGTCGTTGTGTCTCCATTGTCATTTGTTTCTAAGTATTTTTTGATTTCCTCTTTGGTTTCTTCAGTGATCACTTTGTTATTAAGTAGTGTATTGTTTAGCCTCCATGTGTTTGTATTTTTTACAGCTCTTTTCCTGTAATTGATATCTAGTCTCATGGTGTTGTGGTCAGAAAAGAAACTTGATACGATTTCAATTTTCTTAAATTTACCGAGGCTAGATTTGTGACCCAATCCAATATATGATCTGTCCTGGAGAATATTCCATGATCACTTGAGAAAAATGTGTAGTCTGTTGTTTCTGGATGGAATGTCCTATAAATATCAATTAAGTCCATCTTGTGTAATGTATCATTTAAAGCTTGTGTTTCCTTATTTATTTTCATTTTGGATGATCTGTCCATTGGTGAAAGTGGGGTATTAAAGTCCCCTACTATGATTGTGTTAACTGTCAATTTCCCCTTCTATGGCTGTTAGTATTTGCCTTATGTAGTGAGGTGCTCCTATGTTGGGTGCATAAATATTTACAATTGTTGTATCTTCTTTATGGATCGATCCCTTGATCATTATCTAGTGTCCTTCTTTGTCTCTTGTAATAGTTTGTATTTTAAAGTCTGGTTTGTCTGATCTGAGAATTGCTTCTCCAGCTTTCTTCTGATTTCCATTTGCATGGAATATCTTTTTCCATCTGCTCATTTTCAGTCTGTATGTGTCCCTAGGTCTGAAGTGGGTCTTTTGTAGACAGCATATATATGTGTCTTGTTTTTGTATCCATTCAGCCAGTCTGTGTCTTTTGGTGGGAGCATTTAATCCATTTACATTTAAGGTAATTTTCAATATTTATGTTCCTATTACCATTTACTTAATTGTTTCAGGTTTGTTTTTGTAGGTCTTTACCTTCTCTTGTGTTTCTTGCCTAGAGACATTCCTTTAGCATTTGTTGTAAAGCTGGTTTGATGGTGCTGAACTCTCTCAGCTTTTGCTTGTCTGTAAAGGTTTTAATTTCTCCATGGAATCTGAATGAGATCCTTGCTGGGTAGAGTAATCTTGGTTGTAGGTTTTTTTCCTTCATCACTTTCAATATGTCTTGCCACTCCCTTCTGGCTTGCAGAGTTTCTGCTAAAAGATCAGATATTAACCTTATGGGGATTCCCTTGTGTGTTATTTGTTGTTTTTCCCTTCCTGCTTTTAATATTTTTCTTTGTATTTAATTTTTGATAGTTTGATGAATATGTGTCTTGGCATGTTTCTCCTTGGATTTATCCTGTATGGGACTCTCTGTGCTTCCTGGACTTGATTGACTATTTCCTTTCTTATATTAGGGAAGTTTTCAACTATAATCTCCTCAAATATTTTCTCAGTCCCTTTCTTTTTCTCGTATTCTTCTGGCACCACTATAATTCGAATGTTGGTGCGTTTAATGTTGTCCCAGAGGTCTCTGAGGCTGTCCTCAGTTCTTTTCATTCTTTTTTCTTTCTTCTGCTCTGCAGTAGTTATTTCCACTATTTTATCTTCCAGGTCACTTATCCGTCCTTCTGCCTTAGTTATTCTGCTATTGATCCCATCTAGAGTATTTTTAATTTCATTTATTGTGTTGCTCATCGTTGCTTGCTTCCTCTTTATTTCTTCTAGGTCCTTGTTAAATGTTTCTTGCATTTTGTCTATTTTGTTTCCAAGATTTTGGATCATCTTTTTTATCATTATTCTGAATTATTTTTCAGGTAGACTGCCTGTTTCCTCTTCATTTGTTAGGTTTGTTGGGTTTTTTCCTTGCTCCTTCATCTGCTGTGTTTTTCTGTCTTTTCATTTTGCTTACTGTGTTTGGGGTCTCCTTTTTGCAGGCTGCAGGTTCGTAGTTCCCGTTGTTTTTGGTGACTGTCCCTAGTGGCTAATGTTGGTTCAATGGGTTGAGTAGGTTTCCTGGTTGGGGGGGCTAGTGCCTATGTTCTGGTGGATGAGGCTGGATCTTGTGTTTCTGGTGGGCAGGTCCACGTCTGGTGGTGTGTTTTGGGATGTCGGTAGCCTTATTATGATTTTAGGCAACCTCTTTGCTAACGTATGGGCCTGTAGTCCTGTCTTGCTATTTGTTGGGCATAGGGTGTCCATTACTGTACGTTGCTGATCATTGAGTGAAGCTGGGTCTTGGTGTTGAGATGGAGCTCTCTGGGAGTTTTTTGCCCTTTTATATTGCGTGGAGCTGGGAGGTCTCTTGGACCAGTGTCCTGAAGTTGGTTCTCCCACCTAAGAGACACAGCCCTGACGCCTGGCTGGAGCACCAAGGGCCTTTAATCCACACGGCTCAAAATAAAAGGGAGAAAAAAATAGGAAAGAAAGAAAGTAAGGGAGGGAGGGAGGAAGAAAGGAAGAAATGAAGGAAGGAAGAAAGCAAGAAAGGAAGGAAGGAAGAAGAGAGGAAGAAAGGAAGGAAGAAAGGAGGGAGGGAAGAAAGGAAGGATGAAGGAAAGGAAGAAGATAAAATAAAGTAGGATAAAATAAAGTTATTAAAATAAAAAATTATTATTAAGAAGAAAAATTTTATGAAAAAAATAGGGTTGGTCAGAACCCTAGGACAAATGGTGAAAGCAAAGCTATACAGACAAAGTCTCACATAGCAGCACACACATACACACTCACAAAAAGAAAAAAGGGGAAAATAATATATCTTGCTCCCAAAGTCCACCTTCTCAACTTGAGATGATGCGTTGTCTCTTCAGGTATTCCACAGATGCAGGGCACTTCAAGTTGATTGTGGAGCTTTTTTTTTTTTTTTTTTTTTCCTTTTGCGGTACGCAGGCCTCTCCTGTTGTGGAGCACAGGCTCCAGACGCGCAGGCTCAGCAGCCATGGCTCACGGGCCCAGCCGCTCCGCAGCATGTGGGATCTTCCTGGACGAGGGCACGAACCCGTGTCCCTTGCATTGGCAGGCGGACTCTCAACCACTTCGCCACCAGGGAAGCCCGATTGTGGAGCTTTAATCCGCTGCTTCTGAGGCTGCTGGGAGAGACCTCCCCCTCTTCTCTTTGTTGGCACAGCTCCTGGGGTTCAACTTTGGACTTGGCCCCGCTTCTGCACATAGGTCGTCTGAGGGCGTCTGCTGTTTGCTCAGACAGGACGGGGTTAAAGGAGCAGCTGATTCGGGGGCTCTGGCTCAGGCCGGGGGGGTGGGGGAGGGAGGGGCACGGATGCGGGGCGAGCCTGCGGCAGCAGAGGCCAGCATGATGTTGCACCAGCCCGAGGCGCGCCGCGTATTCTCCCGGGGAAGCTGTCCCTGGATCCCGGGACCCCGCCAGTGGTGGGCTGCACAGGCTCCCAGGAGGAGAGGTGTGGAGAGTGACCTGTGCTTGCACACAGGCCTCTTGGTGGCGGCAGCAGCAGCCCTAGCGTCCCACGCCCGTCTCTGTTCTGGATCTCCTTTACGCGGTGCCGGTGCGCTTAATCCCCTCTCCTCTCGCACCAGGAAAAAAAGGGGCAAGAAAAGTCTCTTGTCTCTTCCGCAGCTCCGCACCCATTTCTGGAACTCCTTTAAGCGGCGCGCTTAAACCCCTCTCCTCGAGCACCAGGAAGCAAAGGTCTCTTGCCTCTTTGGCAGCCTCAGACTTCTTCCGGACTCCCTCCTGGCTAGCCATGGTGCACTAACCCCTTCAGGCTGTTTTCACACTGCCAATCTCATCTTTAATTTCTTTCATCAGTGTCTTATAGTTTTCTGCATACGGGTCTTTTGTCTCCTTAGGTAGGTTTATTCCTAGGTATTTTATTCTTTTTGTTGCAGTGGTAAATGGGACTGTTTCCTTAATTTCTCTTTCAGATTTTTCATCATCAGTATATAGGAATGCAAGAGATTTCTGTGCATTAATTTTGTATCCTGCTACTTTACCAAATTCGTTGATTAGCTCTAGTAGTTTTCGGGTAGCATCTTTAGGATTCTCTATGCATAGTATCGTGTCATCTGCAATCAGTGACAGCTTTATTTGTTCTTTTCTGATTTGGATTCCTTTTATTTCTTTTTCTTCCTGATTGCTGTGGCTGAAACTTCCAAAATTATGTTGAATAATAGTGGTGAGAGTGGGCAACCTTGTCTTGTTCCTGATCTTAGTGGGAATCGTTTCAGTTTTTCACCATTGAGAAGGATGTTGGCTGTGGGTCTGTCATAATGGCCTTTATTATGTTGAGGAAAGTTCCCTCTATGCCTACTTTCTGCAGGGTTTTTATCATAAATGGGTGTTGAATTTTGTCAAAAGCTTTTTCTCCATCTATTGAGATGATCATATGGTTTTTTATCCTTCGTTTTGTTAATATGGTGTATCACGTTGATTGATTTGCGTATATTGAAGAATCCTTGCATTCCTGGAATAAACCCCACTTGATCATGGTATATGATCCTTTTAATGTGTTGTTGGATTCTGTTTGCTAGTATTTTGTTGAGGATTTTTGCATCTATGTTCATCGGTGATTTTGGCCTGTAGTTTTCTTTGTTTTTGACATCTTTGTCTGGTTTTGGTATCAGGGTGATGGTGGCATCGTAGAATGAGTTTGGGAGTGTTCCTCCCTCTGCTATATTTTGGAAGAGGTTGAGAAGGATAGGTGTTAGCTCTTCTCTAAATGTTTGATAGAATTCGCCTGTGAAGCCATCTGGTCCTGGGCTTTTGTTTGTTGGAAGATTTTAAATCACAGTTTCAATTTCAGTGCTTGTGATTGGTCTGCTCACATTTTCTATTTCTTCCTGGTTCAGTCTTGGCAGGTTGTGCATTTCTAAGAATTTGTCCATTTCTTCCAAGTTGTCCATTTTATTGGCATATAGTTGCTTATTGTAATAAACTCTCATGATCCTTTGTATTTTTGCAGTGTCAGTTGTAACTTCTCCTTTTTCATTTCTAATTACTGATTTGAGTCTTCTCCCTTTTTTCCTTAATGAGTTGGGCTAATGGTTTATCAATTCTGTTTATTAAAGAATCGGCTTTTACTTTTATTGATGTTTGCTACTGTTTCCTTCATTTCTTTTTCATTTATTTCTGATCTGATCTTTATGATTTCTTTCCTTCTCCTAACTTCGGGAGTTTTTTGTTCTTCTTTCTCCAATTGCTTTAGGTGTAAGTTTAGGTTGTTTTTTTGAGATGTTTCTTGAGGTAGGATGGTATTGCTATAAACTTCCCTCTTAGAACTGCTTTTGCTGCATCCCATAGGTTTTGGGTTGTCGTGTTTTCATTGTCATTTGTTTTTAGGTATTTTTTGATTTCCTCTTTGATTTCTTCAGTGATCTCGTGGTTATTAAGTAATGTATTGTTTAGCCTCCTTGTGTTTTTATTTTTTTACTGATTTTTTTTCCTGTAATTGATATCTAGTCTCATAGCACTGTGGTTGGAAAAGACACTTGATACGATTTCAATTTTCTTAAATTTAGTAAAGTTTGATTTGTGACCCAAGATATGGTCTCTCCTGGAGAATGTTCCATGAGCACTTGAGAAGAAAGTGTATTCTGTTGTTTTTGGATGGAATGTCCTATAGATATCAGTTAAGTCCATCTTGTTTAATGTGTCATTTAAAGCATGTGTTTCCTTATTAATTTTCATTTTGGATGATCTGTCCATTAGTGAAAGTGGGGTGTTAAAGTCCCCTACTATGATTGTATTACTGTGGATTTCCCCTTTTATGGCTGTTAGTATTTGCCTTATGTAGTGAGGTGCTCCTATGTTGGGTGCATAAATATTTACAATTGTTATATCTTCTTCTTGGATTGATCCCTTGATCATTATGTAGTGTCCTTCTTTGTCTCTTGTAATAGTCTTTACTTTAAAGTCTATTTTGTCTGATCTGAGAATTGCTGCTCCAGCTTTCTTTTGATTTCCATTTGCATGGAATATCTTTTTCCATCCCCTCACTTTCAGTCTGTATGTGTCCCTAGGTCTGAAGTGGCTCTCTTTTAGACAGTGTATATATGGGTCTTGTTTTTGTATCCATTCAGCCAGTCTGTGTCTTTTGGTGGGAGCATTTAATCCATTTATAATTAAGGTAATTATCGATAAGTATGTTCCTTTTACCATTTTCTTAATTGTGTGGGGTTTGTTATTGTAGATCTTTTCCTTGTCTTGTGTTTCCTGCCTAGAGAAGTTCCTTTAGCATTTGTTTCAAAGCTGATTTGGTGGTGCTGAATTCTCTTAGCTTTTGCTTGTCTGTGAAGGTTTTAATTTCTCCATGGAATCTGAATGAGATCCTTGCTTGGTAGAGTAATCTTGGTTGTAGGTTTTTCCCTTTCATCACTTTAAATATGTCCTGCCACTCCCTTCTGGCTTGCAGTTTCTGCTGAAAGATCAGCTTTTAACCTTGTGGGGATTCCCTTTTATGTTATTTGTTGTTTTTCCCTTCCTGCTTTTAATATTTTTTCTTTGTATTTAATTTTTGATAGTTTGATGAATATGTGTCTTGGTGTGTTTCTTCTTGGATTTATCCTGTATGGGACTCTCTGTGCCTCTTGGACTTGATGAACTATTTCTTTTCCCATATTAGGGAAGTTTCCAACTATAATTTCTTCAGATATTTTCTCAGTCCTTTTCTTTTTCTCTTCTTCTTCAGGGACCTCTATAAGTTGAATGTTGATGCATTTAATGCTGTCCCAGAAGTCTCTGAGACTGTCTTCAATTCTTTTCATTCTTTTTCTTTATTCTGCTCTGCAGTAGTTATTTCCACTATTTTATTTTTCAGGTCACTTTTCCGTTCTTTTGCTTGTTATTCTGCTATTGATTCCTTCTAGAGAATTTTTAATTTCATTTACTGTGTTCATCATTGTTGTTTAGTTCTTCTAGGTCCTTTTAACTGTGTCTTGTATTTTCTCCATTCTGTTTCCAAGATTTTGGATCATCTTTACTATCATTATTCTGCATTCTTTTTCAGGTAGACTGTCTATTTCCTCTTCATTTGTTTGGTTTGGTGGGTTTTTACCTTACTCCTTTATCTGCTGTGTGTTTCTCTGTCTTCTCATTTTGCTTAACTTACTGTGTTTGGGGTCTCCTTTTCAGAGCCTGCAGGTTCGTAGTTCCCATTGTTTTTGGTGTCTGCCCGCAGTGGCTAAGGTTGGTTCAGTGGGTTGTGGAGGCTTCCTGGTGGATGGGACTAGTGCTGTGTTCTGGTGGATGAGGCTGGATCTTGTCTTTCTGGTGGGCAGGACCGCGTCCGGTGGTGTGTTTTGGGCTGTCTGTGACCTTATTATGATTTTAGGCATCCTCTCTGCTAATGGGTGGGGTTGTGTTCTTGTCTTGCTAGTTGTTTGGCATAGGGTGTCCAGCACTGTAGCTTGCTGGTCGTGAGTGGAGCTGGGTCTTAGCGTTGAGATGGAGATCTCTGGGAGAGCTTTTGCTGTTTGATATTACATGGAGCCGGGAGGTCTCTGGTGGACCAATGTCCTGAACTCGGCTCTCCCACCTCAGAGGCGCAGGCCTGACACCTGGCTG
Source organism: Kogia breviceps (assembly GCF_026419965.1). Classification (NCBI taxonomy): domain Eukaryota; kingdom Metazoa; phylum Chordata; class Mammalia; order Artiodactyla; family Physeteridae; genus Kogia; species Kogia breviceps. Next base: position 67,674,198 of record NC_081320.1, on the reverse strand, counting down.
CAGCACCAAGACTCTGTCAGCCATACGGCTCTCTCTGGGTTTCTATTTTGACAGCAACAATGTGACTCTGGACAGTGTGGCCGCTTTTTTCACCAATTGACTGGGAAGTGTGAGGGTGCCCAGCGTCTCTTGAAAATGCAAAACCAGTGCTGTGGCTGCGCCCTTTTCTAGGATGTGCGGAAGCCTTCTCACGATGAGTCGGGTAAAACCCAGGACACTGTGGAAGCCGCCATTCTGAGGGAGAAGAACCTGAACTAGGCACTGTTGGACCTGCGTGCCCTGGGTTCTGCCCGTGCAGACTCCCACCTCTGTGACTTCTCTAAGCAATAAGCTTTGAGTATTTGTATCTTCCCTTCGCTTTGAGAAATTGTTTTTCTTGTATTCCTTCTTTGTTAATTAACTCTCTTGTTCTGTTTCTGGAATACTTATTTTGTCAGTTGTTCTTCCTAGATTGAACCACTATGACGTTCACTTTTTTTTTTTTTGTATTTGTTATACAATCTGGGAGGTTGCTTTGACTTATTTAAACTCCCAAGCACTCTCCAGCAAGGATTTTTTTGGTGTGGGGGTGGGAGTGGGGGAGTGGTAGAGGTAATCATATATTTAAATCTGAAGATCTATTTCTCATCCTGTGTTCAATTTTCATAGCATCCTGTTCTTGTTTTATGGAAGCGAAAACCAGTATCTTTTTCAGTTTCTAAGGATTCTGATTTCTGATTTTTTAAAAATCCCCTTTTGTTGTTGAAATTCCCTTTACAGTGGTGTCTTTGTCCCCTCCCCCACTGTTTATCATGGTCTTTGCATTTCATGGTGCTGGGTTTCCTTATATGTCTAATTATCCTTGGCTGTCTGTTCATTCTTACTATTAAATATGAGTAGAAAGTTCATCTTAAATTTTTGAATTTTGTTTGGTGGTAAAAGTCTGACAGAAGCTTTTCTGGATATGGACTAGGTGTGAACTGAGGGTGAGATTAATGGTTCTCTATAACTTTCACTGGCTCCCCATATTTTCATTCATGTACAGTCTCCCATTTTACTGTGCCCACATGCAGGCTGTGTCTGAGTTCTGTCCAGGAGTCTCTCCCCAATTCTAGTTTGTTACTTGCATATTCTAACTGCCAGTGCTTCCATTCTATTTTGTTAATCACCATGCTTCCATCTGCATTATACCTTCCAAAGATTTTTACTATCTCTACCCATGGATGGTGCACCTCTTACTTCCTTCTTCTCCCTCCTAAGTTGTCATTGTTTATTTTCTACTTTAAAAAATTCTTTTACTGTCATTTTGATGGTGTATTGGGAGGGGTTAGAGAAAATGGCTGTGTTCCATGTCTTGAACTAGAAAATCATTTATCACTTGGGTTAATATACCAGTATGAATCATTATTTTTGTTACAGAAATATTTCACTAAAGATTAAGCTACCATAGGGCATTTGTTTGTGCACAGATCATTATTTGATAATAGTAGTATAGAGAAATTTAAAAATACTGGATTTTGAGAAAATATTGAAACTTTTAAGTCTCATGTCTTTCCTATAGCACTTTTGAAGCTTTTCTCTCATTGTTCCCATTTTTCAAAAGATTTTTTTCTTTTCTTTTAAAAATAATTTTAAAGAGCTCTCAAAATTTAGTAGGCTGATGAAGTTAAATGAGTTTATCTCTTATTTATAAGTGTTAGACCAGGCGTCTGTTAAAACAGAAGTGACATTTATTTTGGCTAAACAGTTTCTGTTCTACATATGTGTTTACATAGCATTTTCACACTCCATAAATTGAACAGAGCAAGTGGGTTGACTAAATTTTACTGTAACATTTGTCAAGGAAATGGGTATAGATGACCATTTAATAATAAGAGAAATTGTTGCAGAATTATTCTGTTGAAATTTTACAGTGGCGTGCAGCTTTTTGAACAGCATGAAAATTTTCTTGCAGTGTGAAAATTTAAATTGATTCTATTTTTTTCTTTTTTCTTTTTTTTTTTTTTTTGCTGTACGCGGGCCTCTCACTGTTGTGGCCTCTCCCGTTGCGGAGCACAGGCTTCTGGACGCACAGGCTCAGTGGCCATGGCTCACGGGCCCAGCCGCTCTGCAGCATGTGGGATCCTCCCAGACCGGGGCACAAACCCGTAACCCCTGCATTGGCAGGTGGACTCTCAACCACTGCGCCACCAGGGAAGCCCTAAATTGATTCTTGACATAAGGATTTATGTGCCCATCATCAAGATTTAATGGACATTAAATTTTGCTGTTTGCATCAAACTGCTCTCATAAAGAATGAAAATGTTACCAGCTTTATCTGAGTATTATCTCACCCCATCTCCTCTTTCCTAGAAGTTAACTATTATCAAGTTGGTCTTGATAGTAGTTTTAGTTTTTATACTGCATAAGCATGTTTTTAATACCTTTGCTGTTTATTCACGCATCTAAACTAATCTATTGGCTTGTAAGTTTTATAATTTTACATAAATAGCATCACACTGTATGTATTTTTTTCCAGCTAGCTTTGTTTTTGAGATTTATTCATGGTGATACATGTGCGTGTAACCCATACTTTTAACTTCGGTATATGTTACATTGCATCAGCATCACTGGCTGCTTTCTCCTTGCGTAGAGATGAGAATTTCTCTAGGGTGAATAGTCTGTAAACCAACAATTCCATGGGAAGTTATGTGCATCTTAACTCTACCAGATATTACTCTGAGATTTCTGATGCTGTCTGGTTCCTGATTCTCTATATGTGACCTGTTCTTTTCCCTCTGGGAATTTTCAGGGTTTTTATCTCACCAGTGTTTTGAAATTTCAGGTATCTTTTTTGTTGTTCTTGTGGTTGTACTTTCATCAGTTACTAGGCACTTTCAGTCTTGACATTTATACTTTTTAGTGCTGGGAAACTTTTCTGAATCATTTCTTTGATAAAGTTCTTCCCTTTGTTTTTCTTGATCTTTCTATTAGTTGGACTGATCTGAAAATTTTCTTAATTTTTTTCTCTCCTATTTTAAGTCTCTCTGTTGTTGTTTAAAGGCTGGGTGTGGGGGTAAGGTGCAGAGAATCTTTTTGGGGTTGTTTTTCCAACTTGATTTTGTGACCTTTTATTGAAAAACGTCTGTCCTCATTTTAGTTCCTAAGAGTACTTTATTTTTCTCTGAAAAACTTTTTTTATAACATTTCATTCTTGTTTCATAAATACAATACTCATTTCTCTTTGATTTTTTTTTTCTACTCTCTTTTCTCTCTGATTCCTTTTTGTTTCTTTGATTCTGTTTTTCATGTTGTATGTTTTTCTTCTGTGTCTGGTAATCTTTGGATGTCTATTCATATTTAAGTTTGGAAGCCTTGTGTGAGTGGATGGGGACTGTCATTTGGTAGGCCTCCCTGTAGGGTGACCTGATGATTTTATAGAGTGTTTCTATAAATAATCTGTAAGGGATTACTGAATTTTCCTCAGAGAGCAGTAGAACTGTTGCCTGCCCGAGGTTTATAAGATTTGTGGAAGTTGAGTTGAGAAAGAAGGCTGAGGGTTTCACTAAGGCTTTTTTACTCTGACTCTCAACTCAATCTGTCTCTGAATCCAGAGCCTTTGTAGTTCAGCCTTTTCAAAGTAAACCTCCAGTCTTTTTCCGTGTGTAGTAGTGTTTATTTATTTGGCCGTGCCAGCTCTTAGTTGCGGCATGTGCAATCTTTAGTTGCAGCATGCAGGGTTTAGTTGCATTGGGAGCATGGAGTCTTAGCCACTGGACCACCAGGGAAGTCCCCCATGTGTAGTAGTCTTAATACATGTCTGCAAATTGTTTTTTAATCTTCCTATGTAAGAGGTGTGTCCTTGTCCCTCCGCACTGGGCTTAGTAACTTGCTTGTAACCTACAACATGTAGCTCTGGTGACACTCAGAAGAGGCCATGCAGCTTCTGCTTGGTTCTCTTGGGACATTCCCTCTGGGGAAAGCCAGGTGCCATGTAAGAAGTCTGACTACCCTGAGCTAGTTAAACTGTAGAGATCACTTACAAGCACTCCTGGGGACGAGTCCCACCTGAATTCCTAGCGAACAGCTTCTAGCAGCCGCTAATCATTAAATGAGATTTCAGGTGACTACCGTCATCCCTTGGTATTGGGGGGGGGCGGCGGCGAGAGGTGTCGGAATTGTTTGCAGGACCACTGACAGTTAACCAAAATCCACAGATGCTCAAGTCCCTTCTATAAAATAGTGAAGTATTGGCATATAACTTATGCACATCCTCCCGTATATTTTAAATCATCTCTAGATTACTTATAATACCCACTACAATGTAAATACTATGTAAATAGCTGCCAGAGCATGGCAAATTCAAGTTTTGCTTTTTGGAACCTTCTGGAATTTTTTTTCCCCAATTATTTTCAATCTGCAGTTGGTTGAATCCACAGATCCAGAACCTGTGGACAGGGGGCACTGCCTGTGTCTCCTCAGCCATTGTCTGTGTGCAATAATATGAGAAACCCCAAGTGAGAACTGACCAGTTGAGCCCTTAAAATTAATGAGCCAATATTGGTTATAAGAATAACTAAAGCTCATACTTACTCAGGGTCCCATTTAAGATATACCACATTACATTTAATCATCATATCTCCTTAGGCCCCTCTTGGCTGTGTGAGTTGCTCAGACTTTTCTTGTTTTTTATGACCATGACAATCTTGAGGAGTACTGGTCAGGTATTTTGTAGAATGTCTCTATTGGGATTTGTCTAATGCTTTCTCATGATTAGACTGAAGTAATGGGGTTTGGGGAAGAAGACCACAGAGATTAAGGGCTATCTTCATCACATTGTATCTAGAGAACATACAGTGAACATGATTATGACTGTTGTTGACGTTGATCACCTGGCTGAAATAGTGTCAGATTTCTCCACTGTAATAATACTCTTTTTGCCCCCCTTTTCATTTTGTGCTCTTTAAAAAGGAAGTCCCCAAGCCCAATCTACACCTAAAGGGTGGGACGTTAAATAGTCCATCTGTTTGAGTGTGGAGTATCTACATAAAATACCTGGCATTTGTCTGCACTGGAGATTTGTCTGTTCTCTTATTTATTCATTTATTCAACCATTTATTTTTATCAGTATGGACTCATGAATATTTATACTTTGGGTTATAATCCAATACTACTTTATTTTGTTGCTCAGATTATTCTAGCTTTGTACAAAAAAAGAATTTTTTTTTTGTTTGATCTACCATAGGCCAGGAGTGGTAAATTAATTCTGTTCTGTTATTTCTGGTTCTTTACCCTTGTGTTACTGGTAGTTTTTACTTATGTATTTTGGTGTAGTGTTATTCCACTTATGGAAAAACAGAAGACTTTTAGGAAAGACAAATAGGTCTTTAGGAAAGTAGATGGGAGTTACTATAGTCTTTGACAGTGTTTGATTTCTCATCTCAGGTGATAGAAGTCAATGTCCTCTATTATTGGAAACCTCCCTTGAAAGTGGCATTTTTGTCTAGCTGAATTCTTTTGGAAGACTCTGCTTTTTAGGTAGATAGGGGGAGTGGGGTTTAGACAAAGCCTCTTTCTGCATCTATTGATTTTCAGATGTCTCAAAATAATTTTTATGCCACTGGGAGATAATTTGCATCCCTTCACATGTTTGAAAGAACAACAGTTGAGTTAGAGATAAAACACTGTCATGCTTTGCTTCCTTGAAGTCTGACACTGTGCCACTTCCCTGTGCATAGCACTTTGGAAGACTGAAACTAGCCTGATTTATGTATTCCTCTCCAGCTTTAAGTGGCTTTATTTAGCAGGGTGTGGGAGAGTGAGGAATTGAATTCTCATGGCATTCTTTAATTGCCTTTAAAATCAAATAGCTTAAATATAGCGGCTATTTTTTCCTTAAATTGTAAATATGTTTCCTCCACATCCTTTGTAGACATGGCTGTATGATATTTCATGCTGTAGATGAGGGTTTATTAGCCTCAGCACTGTTGACACCTGAACTATTCTTTGCTGCAGTCCTGTCCTTTGCAGAGTAGGACGTTTTACAGCCTTCCTGCCCTCTTATTAACTAGATGCTAGTGATAATTCCCTCCCACATCAGTTGTGACAATCAAAAATGTCTCTAGACATTGCCAGATATATTCTTGGGGCCAGAATCTCCCCTGGTTGAGAACCACTGCTATAGATTTATTCCATTCCTCTGTTGTTAGAAATGCAAGTTATTTTTATATTCAGTATAAATAACACTGTAATGAGTAACATTATACACAAAGATTTTTCTTTTGATCTGTTATTAATGGTGAATTACATTAATTTCCAAATATACAACTATTTTTCTATTCCTATTATAGAGCATTTTTTCACATGCTGATAGATTCTATTTGCTAGTATTTTTAAACGTTTAAAATAACAACACAATATTTATGTACAATTGGGGTTGTGTTTTGTTTTTTTTTGGTTTTTTTTGCGGTACGCGGGCCTCTCGCTGTTGTGGCCTCTCCTGTTGTGGAGCAAGGCTCTGGACGCTCAGGCTCAGCGGCCATGGGTCACGGGCCCAGCTGCTCCACGGTATGTGGGATCTTACCGGACCGGGGCACGAACCCGTGTCCCCTGCATCGGCATGCGGACTCTCAACCACTGCGCCACCAGGGAAGCCCAGGGGTTGTTTCTTTAGGTAACTTATCAGAAACAGAACCACTGAGTCAGTTTCCAGTTATGTAATATTGGTATTTTTAGGATGCATTTCTAAGCTACACTAGCATGATTGGCAAAATCACAGGTAGAAAGATTTTTTCCATAGCCAATTTATAATCCTTGTTTTATCCACACTTTAAATTTTGAAATAATTTTAGATTTACAGAAAAGTTACAAAGATAGTAGAGAGAGTTCCTGTATATCCCTTAACCACTTTCGTCTGTGTCAACTTCTTACATTACTGTGGTGTATTTGTCTAAACTAAAAAACCAACATTGGTACTATTCTATTAACTGGACTCCAGACTTTATCTGGATTTCACCAGTTTTTCTGGTAATTCCCTTTTTCTGGGCCAGGATCCAATCTGGGTACCACATTACATTTAGTACCCTTGCCTTTTGGGTCCCCATACATTTGTATAATTATCTTTGATTTTTAAAAAAGAAGGAGAAGTTTGTAATGCATCAACTACTTAAGCCTTGAGTTTAAGAATATGAATTCTAGGCTAGTCTGCTTTGGTTTGAATCCTGACTTGCCACCTAAGTTGTATTGTCTGGGTACACTAGGTATCTCACTTTTCTCAATTGTAAAATAATAATATTAATAGTGCTAACTTTACTAAGTTGTTATTCGATTTAAATGATGTAGTGCACATCAATCTCTTAATATAAAGCCTGGCATGAAGAGCTAACAAAAAAACTAAGCATTTTTATTATTGCTGTTTATATTAGTTTTTTAGTAAAAAGAACAACATACTAATCTTTAGAAACCCTTGGGGAAAATCTTGTCCACAGGCCTGAGGCATCCCTGACACTACCTCTTCTGTTTGATAGGAAGCAGATGGGATTGACAGATTGTGTTATTCTTGTGAAGGGCTTGCCAATGTCCATGTGTCCCCTCTAAGAAATAGTGTGCCAAATGTAGAAAGGAGAGGGGGAATTTTGCAGTATCTGAGTGTCCTTTGTTGAAGGACATTTTATGATTTGCTTTGTTTAAAGATTTTTGGTTAAAGGTCTCTTTGAGAATTCTTTGCTTTTTTGATATTTGTTTTTTTAAAGGGTAGAATTTAAATGAGTTAATGTTTGTGAAGCCTTTAAAACAGTGTCTGCCACAGAATGAGTGTTGTGGAAGTATTTACTTATTCTTCAGTGCCTCAAATAAGATAAAAGGTATTATGATTACTTGTTATAATGAGCCTCTGGAGCAAAAATTAACTGAAATAAGAGGTGAGAGGACCATTAACCCTCTCAGATTAGTCATCTGGTTGTCCTTGAAAGGGTTTGGTTTCTGACCAAAGCTCTCTGCAATCCACCCCCTCATGCTGTTGAGACAGCAAAAGATTCTTACCTTTGGCCCAGAGCCTGATAAAAGTGTGAGAAGTATCTGGCATTTGTAATTATGAGGGAATAAAGGCAGAATGAAGTGGTTCAGGCATTTTTTTTCTCTACATGTCCTGCACTTTAAATATCATTACAATTAAAAGTATCTAAGTGGGGCTTCCCTGGTGGTGCAGTGGTTCAGAATCTGCCTGCTAATGCAGGGGACTCGGGTTCGAGCCCTGGTCTGGGAGGATCCCACATGCCGTGGAGCAGCTAGGCCCTTGAGCCACAAGTACTGAGCCTGTGCGTCTGGAGCCTGTGCTCCGCAACAAGAGAGGCCGCGCGATGCTGAGAGGCCCATGCACCGCGATGAAGAGTGGCCCCCGCTTGCCACAACTAGAGAAAGCTCTCGCACAGAAATGAAGACCCAACACAGCAAAAATAAATAAATTAATAAACTCCTACCCCCAACAAGAACAACAACAACAAAAAAGTATCTAAGTGTGGTTGCTCAGGAATAAGTGGTCTTAATTTTGGTAGAACCTGGAGAGACAGCATTAAATTAGTTTTAAAACATTTTGGTTATGGAAAATTTCAGACACACGTAAAGGTTGAAATAACACTGTAAGTTGAGCCCCCATGTACCTATCATCCTACTTCAACAATTATTAACATAGAGCCAATTAAAGATAGTATTTTTTAATTGCTGTGAACTCTCATAACATCATCAGTCTAACAGCAGTCATATTCATTTTTTGTATATTTTCCTTTATATATACAAATTTTACATTATTACATGAGTACAATTTTTGTATTATTTGTTTCTTTTTAAGTAGTATTAGCAATAGTCATTTTAGTGGGGATCACAATTTTTATTTTATGCCCCTCAACTCCCCCTTCTTTATTAGCTTCTCTTTCCATATTCTATTTTGACTTTAACTTAGAAAGGGCACTCATATTTTTATGTTGCAGTGAACGCCAAGATGATGCATCTTGGTTTCTGTGTATTTATAAACAATAGACATCTTTTAATATAGAGGTGTCTTTTTCTCTTTAATCTTTGGTGGGGGTAGGTGAGGAGTGCATGTAAATTTTTTAAAGTTAAATGATTGAAGGACAACTGTACTCCAGTTTTTAACTTAATTGCATCCTTTCGGCATCCCTAATAAATAGCAATCTTTTAAGAAATGTCTTAATGTTAACCAGACACCTGCTAGATCTGCCCTCTGGAGTAAATGAATATGCCATTTCTTCTTTTACAAGGACACGGGGACTTATTACCTCCTCTCTAGTCTAAGCAGTCCCAGGTTCTTCAGATGTTTGTTATATGATGTGTTTTTTGAGCTGCCTGCTGTTCTCATTCTTCTGCTTGGGATATATTTTAGTTTTGTCAGTGTTCCTCTTAAAATGTGGTACTTTAGAACAGAATGTGTTGTTTTATATGTTTGGTAAGTCAGAGTTCTGAACCTTATAGCTTTAATGAGCTTGACTTGGGAACCATGGTTCAGCCTCCCATAATGTGAGCATTGTCAAATGCAGATTATTTCTAGTAAGCCAGCTACTTCATTTGGTGCTCACTTGCTCATTCAGTCATTCCATAAATATTTATGGAGTGCTTACTATGTGCCATGCATAGTTTTAATCATTTTGTCAGTGAGCAAGACAGATGTTTCTCTTCTCTTGGAGCTCACATTCTGGTTGGTATCAGAAAAGTAAAGAATTTAATGAGAAACTGTTTCAGCAAGCTATGAGTAAAAGAAAACTGGAAAATGAGCTGTGATGTTATTAGGAGAATACTTTAGATTGGGTAGTCAGGAAAGGTCTCTTTGAGTTGACAGCTGGGCTGAGATCTAAATGTCAAGAAGGAGCCAGCCATGCAAGTATGGGGGTGGAGAGGTAAGGGTGATTCCAAGAAGAGAAAACAGTAAAAACAGAAGTCCAGAGATAAGGGAACAAGCTTGACATGTTGAGTGAATAGAAAAGTCCACAGTGGCTAGAGAGTGTAAGTGATGATGGAAGTTATAGGAAGTAAGGTTGAAGAATTAAACAGGGGTCAGATCATAGAGGGCTATAGTAAGTTTGGGTTTTCTTTTAAATTCAATGGGAAGTCAAGAGTGACATGATTTCATTACATTGAAGAAAGATCACTCTGGTGATTGAATTACAGAGCAGCAGATGTGGAAGCAGGACCACTAGTTACAGTAGTATTCTAGGCAAGAGACGATGATTTTTTTGACTGGGATGGTGCAGCTACAGATGAGAGATGTGGACTGATTCTGATTTGGGATATATTTGGAGATATGACTGATAGGATTTGCTAATGAAATAAATGGTGTGTTTGAGAGAATGCAGAGTCAGTGTTCTGACATACAGATATTTTTGTTCATGTGAGGAAACAGATTTGTTTCAACTCTGGAGAAAAAACCTGGCATATTTTAAATATTGACTATGGTGTGTGTTGTTGATGGGTAAGAGAATGGACTCTGGAGCCAGACAGCTTGGTTACAATAGCTCTGTTGCCTACCTTGGACAAGTTACTCAGCCATTCTTTGGCTCAGCGCCCTCATTTATAAAATGAGGACAATAATATCTATCTTATAAGGTTGTTGCAAAGATTAAATGAGTTGATTGATATAGGTGTAGTAGGCTTCAGTGGCTGCTAATATTAAAGAGCCTATGTAAATGTTAACTTTTATTATTTGAAAGGTTTTTGCAAGGGTAATTTTGAGTCGACATAATGTTAGCCATATGCTGACTTTATACACCAATCCCTATGTAAGATACGGTTCTCTTTAATTGGAACTTAGTATTTTTTGTTTTTCCTCAGGGACATCTGTAATTTTTTGTTTACTGCCATTGTGGAAATATGAAAAAATTATTTTTTGTTTTCCTGTAGCTCTGTTGCTAGCTAAAATCTGCTTAATACTGCATTTATATCAAGTCTCTTTCAGAGTGTGCTTATACTGCAGTATCTTACAGTGAAGAAATATCTTGCAAGAGGTACCAGAAATATTGGGTTTTTGCTAACATGCCTCGTAATACAGATTTTATATTCCTGTTTAGAGAAGTATCTGTTAATCCTATTTCTATAAAATTATAAAATACACCATGAGAATTTTGTTTTCACCTTGTCTCTTACAGAAGTGCAGTTCATTTAAGTAGAATTTGATACTTCTATTTATATCATAGCAGTACTAAATATTTAGTCTTGTTCTAAATTCTTTTCAGAAAGGGGCTTTTCTGTCTGTTAGTGGTATATACATCTCTTTATGAATTTATGATATGCTTTGCCCTAGTTTGATGCTAACTTATAGAGACCATTAATTACATCTCAGTTTTTATCTTGCATTGAGTGTAGAATTCATGCTTTTTATTTATTCTTTTTAATAGCAGGATTCACCAGTGGGTTTACTACTTCAAGGAAATGACAGTATGTTAAAATGAACAGGATGTATCTGCTAGGTGTTAATGGCTCACTCACCATGTCCGTATGAGTGATTGTTTCTTTGATTTGTTCGCAGGGAAAAAAAAAACCTTTGGATATCAATATATTGATATTTATAATGGTTTACATTTTTATAGATTATAGCTTTTGATTGCTAAAGAAGGAGTCACTATAAAGGAATTTTCCTAGTTGAAATAACATTCATTAAATGGCATTAAATTTGTTATTTAATTTTTATTACATTTACATGGTTTAAAATGGAAAAGGTACAACATGGTGTATAATGGAGAGTATATCTTTCATTCCTGTCTTCCAGCCTCTTGATTTTTCTTTCCCAAAGGTATCAGTTCTTTATATGCTTCCAGAAAATGAATACATACATTTATGCATGAATATATACAGCTGTGCATATGCACACATGCACACACATGTGTATATATTCTTTTTAAAAAAAACTGTAGGGTATTATGATTTATGTTTTATCATTAAGTATGTATCTTA